>NC_081564.1:73770952-74008512 GCF_022355385.1 Mustela nigripes
TCCACCCTGACCGTCCTTCCACCTTGACCGCCAGTGCTCCCTTCCCTCTTTATTCCTCTTTCTCTTTGTAGCCACTCTGACGCCTGCCTTTGAAAGGGGCCTGATTGCACCCAGGGGGAACATTTGAGAGTCCAATCTTCCCGCTCGGGATTTCTGATCCAGACCAAGGCGCAGAGAGGGCTGGGTGGGTGGTGGAGACTCGATCGTCTGCTGTTCTGACATGGGATAGGGCCGCCGAAGGGCTGCCTCCCGCGCACCACCCCGGAACTGCTGTTGGCAAAACACAAAGGCCCCCCCAGGCCGACCTGGCTCCCGGCGCTGCCCTGCTTCTCCGAGGAGCCAGGTGACGCGACCCGACTTGGATGGTGCCTTACAGCGAGAGCGTGAGGAGCCGGGGGAGGCGGCGGCAGAAGTGGTTTATGTGAAAGAAGTCTCCCCTTTACACACAAATATCTAAAAACTATTAATTTTGGGGCAGCAGCAAGGAAGAAATACATGAAAGGAAAATTGATTTCTATTTAAATGGTATGTTTTCATCGCCCTTCTTCAGAGCCTAAGCATTCATCTTTGAGTACCTGTGCTAATTGATTTCAAATGCAATTCAACGCAATCGCTGTAGAATAATAAATCTCAGGGCAAAGAGGCTAAAGGGGGAACTTGAGCGGAACAAGAGTGGGATGTAACCCCTGACATTTAAAAGGCGTGTCTTGGTCATCTGGGGCGAGCCCGGAGAACAGTGCCCTCACGGGAGATGGGACAGGGACTGACAGCATCGATGGCTCAATTGTGTGTGCCATGGCTAATCCCTTGGATTTGCAATCCTTCTCACCTGGGGTGTGTCAATTTCTGGGCCACTGCCAGGGAATCAGGTAGCTGTCCCAGTCCCCAGGGGTGCTCTGGCCCTCCTCTGGAGGAAGAGAACATTCTTGGGGCTACTCTTCCATTCTTTCGGGCAGCACCCGTTGCCTTCTTGCCCTCGGGTTCCTCACAGGCCTGGTCCCCCTGGCAAGCCGCTGTCAGGAACTGCTGTTCTTCCTCGACTGGTGCCCATTCCTCCCCAAGGGCTGTCACTTTGGGAGGCAAGCAGCTGAGCTGGCTCCTGGAAGGTATGACCGAGCCTTGCTAGAGACCCAGAAGCCAACCGCAGATGGAGGTGGGAACCTCAAATGCCACAGGTCCCGGTCCCGAAGTGGCAGAAGTCCTCCCGGGCAGGACTGAGCTCTCTCCAAGGGCTTTTCTCCAAATGACTGAGACCAAGGAGTTTATTTCTGAGAATGGACAGCCCTCCCCAGAATATATCTACGTAAGCCAGAAGCAAAGTCTATATACAATCAAAACACAGAGCCATTTCAGTCAGTCTGGGCACAAAGGCAATTAATCCGAATTTCCAATGCAGAGACAAATTATCCCAAGACAGATTAAATTATTCATGGACTTAATGGCTTCTTTTTTGTATTGATATCAACTTCAGTCTTGGTGATAAGTATTTCAGTGGCTATATGAGTACATTTCAGTTTAAAATAGCTGCTTCTGATACACAGCATGAAATGAGTGGAGTCCTCATGTCCCACACACCCCCCCTTACCTGCATATCATTCATTCATTCATTCATTCATTCATTCATTCACCGTCTCTACCCTCACCTAGCTCACTGTTGGGAGAAGACAGATATTCAATGAACATTTCTCCCCGTGTTGTGGGTATATGATTAAGGGGATTCAAAGCAAAACACCCGGGTGAGCAGTTAGGCTGAGCCAAGCTCTTCTTCTCCCCCCGTGTTGCCCATCTCCCACCTGCCAACCTCTCATGGGGCTTATTGATCTCTGACATGGCATGATGTCAAGTCACATGTCCAGATATCTTTCAGTGTGATGCTGACAGAGCCAAGAGGAGCTCCTTCTCCCACACCCACTGCCCACGGGGGCCAGTTCCAGAATTATATCCGTAGCTGGCGGGATGTGGCAGTGGCACAGGCACCCCATGGAGGGAGGAAGATAAATACAACTTCTGTTGGGCCCACGGATCTCCCCTCTGAGACATTTAATCGTCGGGGAGGTGGAGAAAGGGCAGGGAGAAGCCGGTGTCCAACGGGCTTCCGAGGGCAGGGGACAGCTCTAAGTAAATCTGCCATTCACAGAAGCCACAGTCCCTGCTAACAGTGCCTTGGTGACAAACCCCCGACTCCCTAGCCCCAGAACAGAGGGACAAGAGGTGAGAAGTAATTTGGAATAGGAAAGAGGAGGCACTAACAAGCCGATTTAGAATACCTACTAGGTGATTAAGGGGATTAGGCTGGTGTTCTATGTGCGGCTCTCTCGGAAAGCAGCAAGCCAGGCTGAGACAGGCTGGGCAGGAATGAGCAAGGATGCTCCTTCCTCCTCTCAAGAATCAACAGGAACACCAGGAATGTCTGTCAGGTGGTCCTTTGCACTGAGCAAAGTACAGCCTTTGGTCACGAAACAATTGGGCTCTGCTGACAGCCAGTCTTGTAACCTCATTCTTTTGCTCTGGGTTCTGAGCTAGGAGGGGTGGTTGGAACTCTGTCTCGGGTGTTTCCAGGCCAGAATTTTATTACACTAGCCCCCTGGTAGGAAAACCCTCCATCCTGGCATTGGCATCCCAGAATATCTTAACGCGGAGGGCAAGTTTGGGGGGTCCTTCCTGATCAACGGAAGGGCAGGGAGCAGCCACAGCCAAACGTCACTAAGCTCAACAGAGACAGTGCCTGGTCACCACCCAGGGCTACTCAGAGTGAGCGGCGTCCATGAGAGCCAGGACTGGCCCTCATGTTGTGAAGGAGCGGACTTTGACCTTGCTCCCCAGTCTGAGAACGGTGCCCTCCTCACTCCCCTTGGTCCTCTTTGGGGCTGCCCCAGCCTGACCTGGTTTCTTCCCAACACACCCTCCTAGGGCCCCGTCTCACATCTCTCGCTCGGCCCCCACCCAGCATCCATCCAAAGGAACATCAGCATTTTAAATGCATCCAAGCTTTGAGCTGGAGGGAGGGAGCTCTAACCAAGGTGGGCAGGCATTTGGGGAACCTGAGCCTTCTGGTACTGCTGGAACCACACCGCACAGTTGAGCAGCTGACCTGGAGGGTCGCGGTGCATGGTAGGCATTGCTGTAGCTGAAATCTGCAGAGTCGCCCACTCTTCGTCCCCAGTGCGCAAGATGGGAGTGACAGCGCTCTCTGCCAGTGGGTAGGAAACTCTACCATGCAGTCTGTTCATGGGCTCAAGCTGTCAACTCTTCCCCTGGTCTTCCTGGGCTCTAGACCCACTTCACTCTGGAGCTCCAGGTTTCCTTCAGGTTGTCCCAATAAGGGCCAAGTGTCCCTGCCCTGCTAGAGAGTTCTTTCTGGAGAGAGTAAAAAAAAAAAAACCTCACAGAGCTGGTCTCAGGCAACCATTCGTCTGGGAAAGAAATGGTTTCCAGCTTTCAGAGATGGGCAACCATCCAAGAAGGTTTTCTCCTTCTTTCTCCCAATCATACCTTCATTGGGAGCCATTTCAATTACTTCAACAGTATTTCCTGGGGATGACAGTAATGAACCCCCAGACCTAGTCCCTGCCTCCATGCAGCAGCGAGCCCAGAGGATAAAAAGGGGTGCAGATGGGGAAGCAGAACTTCCCACACGGTGCAGTGAGAACCCCAGCAAAGGGAGCGGACGGTGAGGTAGGGCTCCTGAGCTTGATGAAGGTCGGGAGAGGGGCTCCGGGACAGAGAAAGTACGTCAAAGCAAAGCATTAGGGGACGAGCAGGAGTTAGCAGGCAAAGCCCACGGGGGAGAAGGGAAGGGAAGAAGGGGGTTTCGGGGCGAAGGAAGAACACGTGCAGGGGTTGGAGGGAGGAGAGCCGGGTGCGGTAGGGGGAGCTGTGAGGGGTGTAGCCGGACCCCGGACGACGGGTGATGATGCGGGAAAGGGGGAGAGATAAGGTGAGGGCGTCTGGAGGGAGACGGTCTCTCATCTGGAAGTCCAGACACCCATGTGTCCTGTACCACACTAGACCCCCCGGGAGCGCTGATACTGACTGACCCTGAACTCCTTGTCGTCAGGTGATGCAACATGCTGACCTCGGTGCCCCACCCCCCGGTTACCTGGAGCCCCCGCGCATAATTGGTGGTAAAAAGTGTTTATTGAATGCGTGCATGAAAGCAGGAACCAGTGAATATAAGACAGAGTCTCTAACTTCAAAGTTCTCTGAGTCTTATTGCAAGACGAGATTATCCTACATCAAACAATTAAAGAACAGCACAAGACAGAACATAATTAAGTTCTAAATCATCCAGTCCGGGCTGTAAGTGCTGGAGTTTCAGAGAAGGGAAAGATCAATGTTGGCTAGAGGAGTTAAGGATGGCTTAAACGTAATTCCCTGACATTACAGTAGCCTGGAAACAACAGTGCCTGTCTGAAAACTGAAGAGAGATAAAAGCCAGTACATAGAGCCTTATTTACCCGGTGTTATACAGCGGACCACCACGATATTGGGGGACTGAATTAATAACCCTGGCCTTGGGGGTAAATGCTACTCAAGTGGATTTACTCCTGTACAGCTAATAATGGGCTTTGACATAATTTAGTCTCATCATATTCGTTTTTAAAAATATATTTACTTGAGAGGGAGGGAGAGAGAGAGCAGGAGGAGGGAGAAGCAGACTCCCCACTGGGCAAGGAGCCCAATGCAGGGCTTGATCTCAGGATGGTGGGATCATGACCTGAGCTGAAGGCAGCCGCTTAACCGACTGAGCCCTCCAGGGACCCCTATATTTTTTTTTTAAGATTTTTTTTTTTTATCACGGTGAAATTCATGAAACATAAAATTAACCATTTTAAAATATATAATTCATATCATTGTGTAACAAGCTCCTCTCTCTACCTAGATCCAAAACATTTGGATCCACCCCAAAAAAGAACCCTGTTCACTGTATCCTTGAACTAGCAAAGCAATATGGTAGAGCTGGTGAGCCCTGCAGGCTAGGATTAAGCTGCCCAAATGTGGACCTGGGCAAGATGCCAATGATTTCTGGGCCTCAGTTCCATCGTTCGTAAAATGGGAGAATTAGGATGACAACCAGGCTCTCTTCTAGCTTTATAACACCGTAAGTCAAAGCACAGTTGTCTTTCACACTTGAAGACGATCGGCATAAAAATAGATTTATTGGTTAGCTATCATGTGCAAAAAAAAAAAAAAAAAAAATCACTGAGCACGTGTGTGCGTTTTAAGGGGCGGAGATAGGACGGGGGAGACTAGCTATGCTCCACTGTTTCTCCTTAAAGAGCCAAATTTAAAAACCTGTTTCTAACTTGGGCTTTTCCATTTTAGCTTATAAATCTCATTATTCTGTATGAAAGTCTCACAAATTTTAACAACCACATTAAGGGACATTTTGATTCACGGTTGATTCCATTTATAAAGTTGGTTAATTAAATTCCTTTGAACATTTTAAATGGCAGTTATAAATTTACAATGTTCTATTTCCTTTTTAAGTACCTCATTTGACTGATTTAATAAACAAAAACCTCCTAGCTACTTATATCCTTATAAATCTAATAAATCAAACATAGGAGTATGGTAAACCTTAAGTTCTCCTAACTGTTTTAACTCTGTATGTTAATTTTATAAGGTTTCCAGATGAGAGCACAAGTCTGACGAACCACTCAGTTCACATTCCAAGCTAGTATCACAAAAGTTAAGTTACTACAGAAGATGAATTCTCTTAAATATGACAAATGTAAAATACCATATATGCACAGAATTTCCTAATACAAAATGTCAGTGCTGACAGTTTAATTTTTAATTTTAAAGCCCCCGGGGAAGAAAATAATTTTATCATCCTAAACAAATTTGCGGGTGTTAACTTTCCCAGGCTCCCCCCCAACCACCCCCACGGGCTGCAATTTCTTAAAAGACTAGGGCTGTTCAGCAACAACTGACCAGATTCTTGTCTGCCACTCCAGCATCCAGACTAAAGTCATGTTTCCTGTCACTACTCACGGTTTCCAAAACTCAAGGAATGATACGGTCACGCGGTCCTGGTTCTCCTCGGGTTATGATTTCAATAATTTTTAAGTCATGCGATGTCTGTAACCTCTCCTCAGGTAACCGCATACTTGATTGGGTTCAATAATCTATTTGCCACCCCATTCCATTCTGATTTATTTGTTATTCTTCCTCTCTGTTAGGGCTTTGCAACTTGTATGGATCTTACTATAATAACTGATTGAATTCTGCATGTCTCTTATGGCTGTGTCTGACTCGAATGACAACTCCTACCAGCAGTCTTCACACACAGATACACAACACTCACACACTCCAAGATATTTTCACGCCCACGTAGGAGCCTAGACAAGATAACTTCTGACCGTCGAAGAGAATCATAAATCTAAACATTTGCTTAGGAGACCTACCAGATGGATAAATGAGAACATCTACATAAATTAAATGTGAGGGTGTCTGTTACAGAAGCAGGGGTCTGATTGAAGATTTGAAAGACATTCCAGACCAGCCGGGGAGCCGCGTGTCATTTGGCCCCGCCCCTATTCCCACTCCACCTGGAGAATCTTTCTCTTTCTCTGTAAGACTTTTAAAGACCACGTGAGGGATTCAGAAGTTTCGTTTCTCTCTCCTCTAGACTCATCGCTTAAGCCCCTTGTACCGGCATTATCATAAAGCCTTGGTAATTGCTTGAACATGTTAATTTATCTTGCAGCGCCCTGGTTTCATCTGAGTGTATTTAAAGGATTGGAAGTGTAACCGGGAAGAGCTGGAGAAAGGGGTTTGGTGTGTGAAGGCAGAAAGTCTGAGCTCAGAGACGATGGGTAAGGCTTCCCGTTTCCTCCAAGCACTGGAATGGAGCAGCTGAGGGCATCATCTTGAATGGATGGCGTGGACTCTTCTCTGCCTTCCCTCCCATCAGAGCTCACCTCACAGCTAGAGCTCTGTCACAAGCTCTCCCTCCCCCCCCCTCCTTTCTGCTCCCTCAATCCAGAGAGGGTAACCTTGTCGGAGAGTGGGAGATGGACAACCCCTCAGCCCCCCACCCCCAAACCTTATCGCTGTTGCTACAGTCAGAGTCGGGAGCGGTTTGAATGCCCATATTGATAATCACAGCTGGGACTGCATAAGCGAAATAAAGGCAGCAAAGTAAGAGCTAGTGGACAGTCAGAGACCGTAGAAAACCCATCGATTGTTACTGCGGCTTCTTTCCGTAGAGCAGAACGAGCACAGGAGAGCTGAACTCTGGGTAATTTCTAGCAAACAAGGTGCTGTAGAGCATTACTGGTAGGTCCTGAAAATCAAAGTAGATCCCCCAGCTCCCTGTAGAACGGACATTCTTCTCGTGGAACAAAGAGCCGGCTGCTGGCCGCGACAGCAGTTCCCCGTCTGCCGCGCGTTGGGGCCAGGGACGGACGTGGGCAGGTGCAGCGGCAGCCCAGGGGGGCTGTGCTGACCAGTCCCGGCGTCAGAGAAGACAGAGGAGATCCACCCTCCTTCTTATGTCGGGTCTGCCATCGGTGAGGTCAAAGATGCCACAGCCCTGGTGCTCACTAGCTGTATGACCTCCAGCAGCCCTTCATCCTAGGGCTTCGGCTCCCTGCCTGCTTCCATCACAGGGGTCTTGTGAGGACCCATGAAGAAGCTGGCAGACATGTCCACAGTGTCCCGAGATCCTTGGATAATCTCTGGGAACCAGGGAACGGACCGAAGAGGAAGCTCCACTGCCCAAGTCCTCAGAGGGAAGATAGCCTGCCCCGTCACCGGTCACTGTCCCTCAGAGTCTATGGACTCCATGTGTTGCCCTCAAGAGGTCTTGCATGTTACAAGAAGATGCCTAGAAGTTCTCAAGAACAGAGAGCCCCCCACACAATTTTTTTTTAAGAAAGTAAGCGAGCAGTACTTGATCTACATGCATGACACACCGTGGTGAAACTTCAGGCACTGAGACGTTTTGGTAAGCTACTTGGTGGCAGGAAGTCTTGTAGCCAAAAAGATAATGACCCTGGGGCGCCGGGATGGCTCTGTCTGTTAAGTGGCAGACTCTTGGTCGACTCTTCAGCTCAAGTCACACTCTCAGGGTCCTGGGATCGAGCCCCGTGTTGGGCTCTGCACTCAGCAGGGAGTCTGCTTGAGATTCCCCCTCTCCCTTCCCCCCCTCCCTCCCCATGCTCTCCCTCTAAATAAATAAACAAATACATCTTTTTAAAAAAATAGATCATGGCCCCTCCCCAGAAAGCTAAACCAGCGCTGAAGCCTTATTCCAAACAGACTCCAAGGCCGCTTCCCTTGCTCAGTGCTCGGGGAAGCCAGCCTTAAAGAGAAGGCAAATCTACCCCTGTTGCAGCTTTCCCACTGCATTTGAGGCATCTGCATGCAAAACTGGGTCAGAAACGACTGGAAATGGAAAAGTACCCAGGAGTGATTCTCCTGACAGACAGTGCATGCTGCTTCCCCCGCAGCCCGCATGCCGGTGGGAGCAGGTGGGAGCAGGGGGGGTGGGGGAGGTTTGTTCCAAACACCTCCTCTCTGCCAGGCAAGTTGGGAGAACACGAATAGACAGGATATGCCTTGAACAGCAAGGAAGGGAAATGATGAACCTACTTTTGCCCGAGGTCCCATGTTCTCCTAGTGGACGATTTCCTAGAAAATCAAACCTGTTTGTTTGGCTGCCCTGGAAAAGAAGGGAGCCCGGAGAAGTGGGCAGAGGTGGCCTGGCCCTCGGTTGCTTGACAATGATCAAGGTCAGTTGCACACAGAGGTGTCAAGTGGGTCTCGTTCTATTTATGACAGTACAAGTGGGGAAGGAACTGGTAGTGGTTGATCAGTGTTCAGCCACACTGACAGACAGGAGAGTGTGTCCAGATAAATGACACCACCAACACAGCTGATCTGCGGAAGGGGCACCAGGAAGACTGCCTTGTCTCCCCTCGGAGCCTGGGGGTTACTCTAAGACCTTTTGCGTTCTTGCCTGGTTTGAACTTAAATGTTTTCTTTAATATATTAGTTTATGAGGGCTTCATTGATTATCATAAGATAAATGATGTCACTTTGAAAAACATTTTCTCTCTTTCATCATTTTAAATAAAGGCGACAATATATCAAATGGCAAAAACTCTCCTTAGGTTTGGGTTCTTTCTGGACCCATATATTTTGCAAAATAGATTTTTCAACTCTCTGGAAAGAGACCCAGAATAGGAAAGAAAAATGTAAGGGTTCCCTCTGCTCTTCTTGTCAATTTCCTCGAAGTTGAAAATCCATCTTGCCTGGCCTGATGCGGGCTAATTGCCAAATTAGGTTGCTGCCTCCTCGCTTTCCTACTTATTTAGCTTCTTGGATGGTCTCCAGACCTGGTTCCAAAAGGGCCACAAAGAAGTTGAAATGTGCTTTTTCCTGGGCGAGTCAAGGTAGCCCAAGAGCTCTGCCAGGCAGATGTAAGGCAGCCGTGGGTTCCCAGCAGCACATCCCCCCTCTGCCCTCAGGCCCCCTGGACAGGGTTGTCCTCGCTGGTGGTCCGATGGCCAGCTGTCCCCTGGGCTCCCACACACCGCTCACCTGTCCCACCCTGAGGTGCATGGCCAAACCTCAGCCTGCTGGGTGAGGGAGGGGTAGAAGACAACCTATCCTTAAGTGTCCTGAAGTATCGTTTCTTATTTGAGTCATTTCCTAAATGCCTGTTAGCTATTTTGAGGACAAGTTTTGGGAAAATGGCTCATATTCTGATTATGTAAAATTCCCTTAAAGGCAAAGACTTTAGCTCATGTGAACTTTTCACACAGCCAACACTCAGGACCAGTCATGGCTCCATGAGGCCGCTTGGTTCAGTAGGAGCCGGTGCCCGGAACCTGGGCTCAGGAAACTTGGCCGTTGGCTCAGGTCAGCCCAGACTTACTGAGTGACTCGGGCTTCTCACTCTGCAGCAGCTGTGGCGAGGACCCAATGAAACCAGGATCTTTTAGCCACAGAAGACGTCAGAAAACAGCTCCTGAGGAAACTTAACTTGGAGGGTGGGTGAGCAGCAGGCAGCTCCCAGTGGTCTTAGGGGCACGGGGAAGGGCCCCAGGTGGGGATCCTCAGCTTCTTCCATGTGTGGGTCTGTGGGTCTCATAGTCACAGGGAAGGTGTGAACACTCAGGATGGTCTGAAACGGAAGTTCTGGAAACATCACATTCGTGGTGTCGTTTCCCTGTCCTGAAGCTGCCCATGGTTCCCCACGTATTCCAGACCCTCAGGTTCAGTGCAGCAGACCTGCCCACCCAGGCTTCTCTCCTCCCGCATAAACCTTCTTTTCCATTCAGACTGGTCTCCTCACTGCCACCAGAAGGCAGCTTCCGTTTCTCCAGGTTAAGATAGAACTCTTTCTGAGTTTTTAGGTTGTTTCTGTAAGTAGGCTGAGAGCTCCTTGGGGGAGGGGAGCAGGAACAGAGGCTAATTCATCTTTATATCCTCCGGCGGACAGTAGGTATTCAATCAATGTGCACTGAGTGATCAATATGAAAATCCTTCTGTCTCCAGAACCTCGTTCAGATCCAAAAACAGAGAGAGCAGGAAACAGTCTCTCGCCGTGACCTAGTTGAGAGCTCTCGTGTGCTGTGATTCCAGGCCCAGAAAATAGCCCTGTTCCTCCGGCCGCCTCACCTCCCCAGTGCCTCCAGTGCCTTGAATGCCTTACAAGGAACACAGTGTGTTCTACAGAACTGGAAAGGGGGAAGTTCAGCAACCAGTCTCATTGCTCTCTCCCTCCGTCCCCTTTCATCTCCTCCAACAGAGATGTAGCTTAGTAATAACTGCTAGGATTTACCAAGCGCTTGTTGTAGGCTTAGCCCAGTGGTCACCCCTTCTCACATGTTATTTCATGTAATCCGGACACCGATCCTTCGAGGTGGGTTCTATATCCCACTTGAAAGGTACTGAAAATAGCAGTGAAGTTGTTGCCTGGCATCACACGGGGAGCGGATGCATGACAGACACCCCCATCTTCTTTTAAAAGCTTCTGTTCTAGGGGTGCCTGGGTGGCTCAGTGGGTTAAAGCCTCTGCCTTCAGCTCAGGTCATGATCCCAGGGTCCTGGGATCCAGCCCTGCGTTGGGCTCTCTGCTCAGCAGGGAGCCTGATTCCCCCCCTCTCTCTGCCTGCCTCTCTGCCTACTTGTAATCTCTGTCTGTCAAATAACTAGATAAAATCTTAAAAAAAAAAAAAAAAAAAAGCCTCTGTTTTAAAACTACTGTGAACTGCAAGGTTGAACCTTCACCCTGGCAGGGAAGGGGGCAGTCCAGCCAGCTCGGACCCACACTGTCTTGGGCTCCATACGGTCCAGCAGCTAGGCTGTGACACTTCATTGCGGTTATCCCAGACAAGATAGGACAATCAGAGCTGCCCCACCGACACTCAGAAACAGGTCAATGGATTCATTCAGGGGTACAGCGTACCCTTATACATGCCACGTTGTAACAGGTGAGTGACATGATCATGTGGTTTACAGAAAACTCACTAGGGACCAACAAAGCATACAGAACATTTACTCACTCACTCATACATAGAGCAAGTGTTTATGGAGTGTCCACTATATTCCAGGCATTGTGCTACAATGGGGGGGGGGGGAGTAAAAATAATCAATACTCAGCATTGAGGGGCCCACTAGCTAGTGAGAAAACAGATAGGCAGACAAGAGATTACAGAGCCCAAACGGGGAGTGAGCAGTGTCTCCAGGAGGCTGGAGGGAGGTGGAAACCTACAGAGCCTGGGGAGGTCACGGAAGGCTCTTCCGTGGCCTTGGGGTCCTGGGCTCTCTCCTCACAGAGTCTCATGCACATTTACATCTGACACCTGTGCCTCTTCCCACTTCTCCGCCTTCTTCCATAACACTGGCAGATTCTCCAGAAGAGAAGGGAAATTTGACTGACAGCTCAGCTTAGAAGCTCTGAGAGCTGCCACAGAGGCACAATAGCAGTTCTGAGTCTTTCAGAGAGGCCATAAAATGTGGGAGGGAGAAACACAGGTAGGAGGAAAGACATGGGGGCTAGAGAGAAATCTAAAGAAGATTGCCTACCAGGAAGCTCCTCAAGCCTTCTCTCTCTCTCTCGCTAAGTCTCTGGAACGTGTATTCCCTGGCCACCACTGAAAACAAACCAAAAAACATAATGCATTAAAAAAAATACACACACACACACAAACATATATATGCACATGCATACATACACACACATATATGCACAGACACCTATTAGAGCTTCCCACTTCCCCACTAAACTCAGTGCCCTTTATCCTGTCCTCTCTATGCACACCCCAAAATAGTCAAAACCCCTGTTGGAGGCGGTATGGGGTCTAATCTGGCTTGGAGCCATTGAGAACCCATCGACAATCTTGCCTAGCGCCTTGCCTAAGAAGCCATTATGGGAGAAGTTAATTCAGCACCGCCCAGCTTGTGATGATGGAGGACAGAATGAATCAATCAAAACATTCATATATATTTGATGAACGAGAACCTTGAATGAACAAGTAAATGAAACTTTACTGAGGTCCTCCTATATACCAGGGCCTCTGCCAGGAATGTTTAAGGGTATTACTTATTGTAATCCTCCTACTAACTTTAAGAGGTAAGGATTATTACCTTCATTTTTGATGGCAAAGATTCTGAGAGTCAGACTGGATAAGCTGTCTTTTTGTTGTTGTTGTTTTTGCTAGAATGTGTTAGAATATGCTAGAAAGTGACCAAACTGGAATTTAGTGGATTCTCCCTTGTTTTACAGCTGAATCTGAAATTGTGTGCTCTGCTAGATGATGGTAGGCACATGGGAGAAGTGTAACAAATAGAAGAAAAGCTCCTGGCTTGGTGGAGGAAAATAATATGCCTTTCAGATACAATGGGAGCAGAGGGCGAGAACAGCCATCCCCAACAGACCATACAATGAGGCATGTCCCAGGCATTCAGGGGTAGAGGGCTCCGGTCCTGCCAGGGTCTACACAAAGGTTACGTGGAAGTCCAGAGCACTAAGCTCAAAAAAACATGGTGCCAGGTTGGTCTGGTTCAGATAGATCAATGGAGAAGTAAAAGAGAAAGCCCAGAAACAGGCTCATGGGTAAAAATAATTTACTCTGTGATAAAGGCAGCATTTCAAGTTAGTTTGCATCCGATGGCTTAGTCAATAACTAGTTTGGGGACAACTGGCTTAGCCATTTGCTAAAAAGAAAGACTATTCTGCATTTCTACACATTTTAAAAATTCCAAAAGAATTAAGAATTTCCATGAAAACAATTCTAAAAGAACCCTGAAAAATATAGGTGAATAATTTAACTCAGAGGGGAAATTTTTTCTAGTTATATTTGCAAAAGAAGTTTTACACGGGCACCTGGGTGGCTCAGTGGGTTCAAGCCTCTACCTTTCGCTCAGGTCATGATCCCAGGGTCCTGGGATCGAGCCCCGCATCGGGCTCTCTGCTCAGGAGGAAGCCTGCTTCTCCCCCCCACCCCACCTGCCTGCCTCTCTGCCTACTTGTAATCTCTCTCTGTCAAAAAAATAAAAAATCTTAAAAAAAAAAAAAAAAGAAGAAGAAGGATAAACAGTATGGAGTTTCCTCAAAAAAATTTAAAAAAAAGTTTTATAGATAACTGATTCAACTTCAGAAAAATTTTAAATCAAATACTGTTAAAATTAAATGCTATACAACACACAGGGAAAACATTTGGAACATACATGAGAGACGGAAGTTCGTATACTTCATATATAGGCTGTACTTACAATCAATAAGAAAAGATGCTTCAATTTTTTAAAAAATTGGCAAAGGATGTACATGGCGTATTTCCCAAATAAGAAATGTGACTGGCCAACAGGCCTGTGAAAAAACTGTTCAAACTCACTAAATTTTAAAAGCAAATTAAAATTTTAAATTGGAAAGTGTTTTTTGTATTTTTTCATTGTATCTTTTGGATAGTCAGCATATTTACATGCTTCCAAAATCAAAAAACAAAGAAAACAGTGAGCAATCTCCCTCCTATTCCTGTCCCCCTTTTGCCTAGTGCTCACCGTCCCCCAGACAGATGACCACTGTTACAAATGTTCGTATATCGTTCCAGAGTTTCTTTTTATCTCTATAAGCGAATACCAGTATGCATTGTTACTTTTCTCCCTTTGAAATTAAATACAGCATATTTTATTCACAGTTTCACACGTAGCTTTCTCTGCTTAAAAACATGTATCAGACAACTTTCCATAGGGGTATACTAAGAGCTTCTTCTCTATTTATCATTAAGCAGTTTTTCAATGTATCGATGTACAATAATTCGTTTAGATATTTTCTAACCTTTTTCTCTTACAAAAAAATGCTGCAATGAATAACCTTGAACGTACATCACTTCTCAAACATGTTGGGGTATCTATAGATTCCAAGAAGTGAAATTACTGGGACAAAGGATATATGCATTTTTTATTTTGAAAGAGGCTGCCAAATTGAATCCTACAAAGGTTTTATCAATTTACACACCCACCCAAAATGTATGAGTGTTCCTCTTTCTCCACAGCCTTGCCAACAAAGTGTGTTATCAAACTTCTGGAATTTACTACATGGGTGAGGACAAGTGATATCTCCAGATAGTTTCAATTTGCATTTCTCTATTATAAGTATGTCTGGGCATCTTTCTGCATATATTTTTTTAAGATTTTATTTATTTAATTTGACATACAGAGATCACAAGTAGGCAGACAGGCAGGCAGAGAGAGAGAGAGGAGGAAGCAGGCTCCCTGCTGAGCAGAGAGCCCGATGCGGGACTCAATCCCAGGACCCTGAGATCATGACCTGAGCTGAAGGCAGTGGCTTAACCCACTGAGCCACCCAGGCACCCGCATTTTTATTTCTTTTTCTATAAAATGTACCTTCACATTGTCAAAATCATTCTCCATTTTTTCTTTAAAGGATAATACTTAGGAAGAATAAGAGCACGAGAACCTAGCTATAAACAGGGGTAAAACATGATTCAAAACAAAACAAAACAAAAAAAGGTTTTTCAGGTGTCATTTGGCAACATATATAAAAATCCTTAAAATGTGAATATTCTTTGACTCATACACTCCATTCGTAGAAAGTCTTCATAAAAAAATAATCATAGATGTGGAATGATGTCCCCATGTAAGGATGTTCATCAAAGCCTTGTTGATGTCAAAAAACTAGAATCTGTCTCTGCCTGGATTTTCCTGGTGCTCACTTATGTTTCTTTCTGCGCCTTTTTCTCTTTAAGCTGGCTTTTCTCGTGCCTTCAGTGCCAGTCACTGATCATTGCCTCACAATGGCTGCCCTAGTATGGCAGCCTCAATAAGCAAGACAATCTACATTGGCTAACAAGTGTTATGTCCATGTCATGGTTGGCAAGTAGGTGAGCCAACCTCTCTGAATCCTGATTCCAAATTCCTTGGAGAGAGAATATCATTGTCTCGGTAAGACTCTATTTTGGAAGGATGCCACCTTTCAATAGTGATGTTTGAAGAAGAAACAATTCTTGTCTAGGGGCTCTGAAAATAGAGTGGTGCATGGCAGTTAGAGCTTTGAAGCATCAGGAACATGCATCCACTATCGCTTCAACCTCAACGAACCTGTTGGGCTCCCAGAGATGGTAAGAAGCATCCTGACCCTAGAAGTTTAAGGATGCAAGACTGGCCCAATGGGCGATAGTCGTTATCATATTACAATAATGATTTCTTCAGTTGGTGGGCAGCTTAAAAACAAAGCTTGTCAAACTAAGTCATAATTCCTGTGATTTTAGTGCTTGAGCCTGCAGCTGCTTCTTGTGAATAGGGAAGAAAACATCTCAGTTACAGTATACATGATGGTAGAGAAAAAAATCCTCTTTCTGATGTCTTGAGAACATTTTGCAATTGCAAAACCTCTATGCTATTCTTGTTTTGTGAATGCAAAGGGGAGTCATGCATAATTTCTTTACTGGAGGAAAAAAGACCTCTGGCGAGTGAAGGACTTCCCACTAGTTTATCTTAAGCCCAGGAGACAAATTTGAGAGTCATTTCAAAGTTAGGAGACTTTGATATGGTACAGAATGTGTAAGAGAACTCTTCTTTGGAATTTCTAGCTTGGGAACTTGAGTGGATCATACTACATGGAGTGATCCAGAGTGCAGAGAAGACAGAAGTAGAAATAAACATAGAGAAGTGGCAAACACTGATATAATGGGTTGTTTGGGTCATGTTGAACTTGAGATGATATACTTCTGCAGGTGTTACAGATGTAGAGATATGAAGTGAATCTGGCACTGAAATTTCAATCCCTGGGTATTCTAATTTGGGTTAGAGACTCTGAGACACAGACTTAGGTGCAGGTAGTTCAGCTGAGAGGTGATGCCAGGGAACAAAGAGTAAAGGAGACAGGGAATTAAGTGAGACAGGGAATTAAGAAAAGCCAATAATGGGTGCCTTCCTGAGTTACTTAACTCAGTGGGCAACTGGGGCTTGATCTCACTAGAGAATCTTGGAAGAACAATGGGGAAAGCATGGAATAACCGATTCAGAACAATCCCTTTAAAGATGCGATCCTGAAGCATTTACCTCTTACTTCTATCTTCCATCAGCTGAGGATTGCACCCATGAAACATTAGCTCCTCCATACTTCCTGCACTCAAGTTGGGCCTACCATAGCTTTAGAAGAAACCCTGAGGCAGGACAGCAGGGAGACACTTAAAGCATGCCTTGAGATCTTCATCATAGCTGCACTAGAATCCAGTGAGCTGAGGAGATGTGGTGTGTTGCACATAAAGCATGTTCTATGGGAATCAGGAGACTTTGGGTCATATTTGACATCATGAAGTAGAGAAGATTGGTGAACTGGCAAGAAGAGAAGAGGCGTAAGAACAGAATCTCAGGACCCAGAGGAAAGGACAAGGCGTGATCAGAGGGGCCGGGGAACCAGGATAGTGTCACATCAGCCAAAGGAGACATGATTATCAAGGAGAGAAAGTCAACAGCACCAAATGCTACAGAGTTAAAATAGGCTGAGGTCATTGCTGACCTTGGTAGAAAGAGTGGGGACAAAAGCTTCACTACCTTTGGGGACAGTAGATATATATGAACAAAGGGAAGTAGAAAAGTATCAGCCACTCTTTCAGAAACTTTGTTTTTAAAGGGAAGGAGGGAAGTCCCAGTAATTGGGAACAGGGGGATGCGAGCAGCAACATGCTGGTAAACTTAACAGCCAACTCTAAGGACACACACATCAAAACCCCCATGATATGGGGCATTTTCTGATGTTTACATTGCCAATACTCCCACTGAGGCTGATTTCAGTCTACTAATGTGATGTCAATTGTCTTGCAGAATTCCTGAAATTGTAGCAATCAGCTCTTGTGAGCTGGTACCAGTTAGCTCCAGCATACCACTGAATGGGAGATTAAGAATGTTCTTATTAATTGGAGAACATTTTAATTGAGGGGACTGAGTCAATGGAGAGGGAGAGACAGAAGACACAGGGACACAAGTAGAGTACAGTGAAAATTCTTGGAGTCAAGTCCTGAAAGAAGCTGAAGGGGATGGAGTAAGAAGAACAATGGCTAGTCACCTTGGGATGGAGTAGAGTTAGGATTGAAGGCCACGAAGAGCTAGAGGCAAAATGGAGAGGCATTGAGGAAGTCAAGTGCATGCTGTGGAGGGACTGGGGGGGGAGGGGCTCCCATTTTTAATAGAAAACATCATCCGCTGAGAGTTTGAGCAGGAGAAGAGGATGAAAGCTGGGAGCACTTAAGAGCTCAAACTTAAGAAGAAGATACATTGGAAGAAAATGCAATGGGAATTTGGGTGGAAAGGAGATACATCAGGGAAGACACAGGCCTGTGTGAGTAGCCGCTTCACAGCTCATCCACTGGGAGAGTTGGGGTCAGTTACTTAAACTCCTGAACCTTAATTTCCTCATCCATAAAAAAAAAAGAAATACATAAAATGACTACTTCAAAGGATTCTAATAAGGGTTAAAGAGGTAAGTATGTGCTGGTGAGTAGCTGAAAAATAATAGCAGGAGAGTTTGCTGAGCATTTAACCTTGTGCCTGACACAGGCTTCATGGTAATCTCATTTAATCTTCACATGAGGTAAATTCTGTTATATCCCAGTTTAACAAGGGAGGAAATGACCTCCAAGTGCAGAGAATTAACACTAGGCTCAGAATTTGTACTTGAGCCTTCTGGCACCTCTATTAACCATTGCACAAATCTGCCCCCTATGATACCTGGCACGTGCAAGCCAGTAGGTGGCAATTTTATCCCCCCCTGTGAAGAGGGAAAACAGGTTGTAGAAATGTTAACAAATGGCCCAGGAATGGTGTTTAATTAGAAATGACTCCAAGAATCACTTCACAGCATTCATAGGGGTGGTCAGAAATCATAAACTAGTCAGAGTGTCGATCAGCATGGTCTATAAATGTTCATCAACTTGAATGAGAGGCTAGCCTCTTTCCTGTGAGTAGGTTTTGGCTGAAGTGCTGGGTTGGGGGTGGGGGGTGGTAGGAAGTCTCAGGAAGGCCCTGAGACTCTGAGGTGGGGGAAACCGAGATGGGGGTCAGAATTTCTCTACTAGATCAGGCCATACCTATGTGGTTGCCCAGAAGGACAAGCAGAGGAAATCCAGTCTGTAAACCCTAACAGATTTTTTAACAATAGTCATGGTCAAACCTATCCCCACATCCAAGTCAATGTAGCCAAGACATATTTCCCAAAAACCAATGGTCTCAGCACCTTCCCCCCTTATTTAGTTTGGGATAGGGAAAGAAAGGCAATTCTTGAGTGTTCTGGAAACTGGAAGCCAAGATACAGTCCCCAAATGTCATCTCCTGGGACCAGAGAGATAACGATGTTGGCCGGATTCTGGACACCTGGCCCGGCTTATCTTTCTGTCACTGAGAACCTTTGACAAACTGACAGGACTGTTTGCCCCTTCTGGGCAACTTCTTACAAGACTTGAAAGCAAGAGAGATCTACCGCACAGAACATATGGCCTAGACTTTGTGCTTCCCACATGAGGAGGCAGGAAGGGGGCTCAGAAAGCCACTTTTGGTTTTTTTTGTGCAGTTGTACATGGTGTAAAGTGTGTCTGTTTTATTTACTCCTCTGGCATCTGGTAAACCAAGGCCAGTGGTTCGCCTACGGAAAAAAAAGTCAATAGGACACAGCTTTTTGCCCTCCCCTGGCCCATCTCCTGTGAGGAGGGGCTCAGTGGAGCTCCTAGGCCATGGGACACTGAGTGGTGGGAGTTACTTCTCATCTTCTGTAACAAAGAGATTTTTGCAGGCAGGCCCAGCAGTTGTGAGTATGACAAACTGTCTCATATTTTTTAATGAAAAAATGATACTTCATCTTTCTAATGACAGAGAACTTGGAGGTGGCTTACAGTAATATATGCCTTTTTTAATACATGGCTCGTCATCTCAGGGCAACAGCAGTATGAAGGATGATGCAGCAGACAAAAGGTTAATAGAGCATTGGGCCTTTTTTAATTGAAAAAATGACTGAGGGACCCCACAGCAGACCTAGTGGTAATAGCATTACAGACTGTAAGTACCATTCCAGAGACTTACTATTCATCTGGGGGTAGAGCAACAGACATCAAACCACGTCACCAAGCCTCAATGCCAACGGGAGTCCATTCCCAAGGAGGTTAAAAAGCAGCCCACGGTATTTTTCAAAAAGATCTATATTTTTAAAAATACATCTCTCCTTTTTTATTGTTCTTAATTTACTATTACCTCTAAGAAATAAACACATCATGTGTTGGCCCAGTGTGACTCCATTCTTCTTTGTCAATGTGTCTGACTCAAGTGTAGTCAGATTTTGCAAGACCAATCCTCTTTCTGGGCAAAGTTTTATTTATTTTTTCACTCAGGCAATAGGAAAAAAAAGAAAAAGTATTTTAACGTCAAAGAGCATTTTCTGAGAGGATCCAGCGTGACACAGAAAATGAGTCATTTTTGAGGGGCTATGGGATATGAAAATGAGGTAATGGGTGAAAAAGAGCTTTGAGGGTATAAATATGTAAATATGAGCTTCTCCTTCAGCTGGATCTTCACGTAACTACATTTGTTCACGTTAGGAATTTCAGTCTCCCAGGGTAACTTGAAATCTTCTGAGTCTTGGGGTATATATATGGCTGAGCCCAGGAATGGCTAGATTTGCCAACGTCTCGGCCCAAAGTAAAGAAGGGGACCACATTTAACCTTGCGCTTCCTCAGTGCTTCCCAAGCAAACACAGCAAGGCTATTCAAAGGAAGACTTAGGAGCTGCCCAGGCAACCGAAGGACAGTCATGGAGTCACCGTCCCTCTTCTGGGTCTCTCCCACCCATCCCCACCCACCGAAGCAGTGTTCCGGCCTACATGACCAGAAGATGTGCTCTCCGTGCTCTCAGCAATGCTCTTGTCCACAAACAGAAAGGCTTCCAAGGCCAACTCTTACCTCTTAGAAGACAGGTAAGAATTTATTTTCACTCCTCATAACTCAAAATTCAACTAACGACCAGTCTAGAAAGATGACTTTGTCAAAGGGCTTTGCTGGTTCTGAAATGGCAGGGGACGTCTAGAAAGGATCACTGCCGGCAAGCCTAACCTTGCAACAAGGCTCCTTTGCAGCATCGTACCGAGTCTCGTTGGACACACAGCTGCTCGGCTGCTGTTCCGGCTTTGCTTCATGGAAATAACACAGTTTTCAAAGACAAAGTAACATCGGCTTGCCTTGCTACTCCAAAACAGTGGTGGATGTTTAAAGTCCAATCTTCTCAGACTTTGAGTATCTCCAAAAGATAAATGGGTGTGGGAGAAAGGCACTGTAGCTCTCTGAGAAGTTCAAACAACACATTTGTCCCCTGAAAGTCCTCTGCTGTCTGGAACAGATAGGAAGGGGGAGTAGGTTTGGTACCCTCTGCATGGAAATGTGGGGCCTGGTTGATGAGGGGTTAATTGGGGCTCATTTGAAATGCACCTGCTAGAATCACTTTCCCTGGAGAACGCATCTTAAGCTTCCCTTTGCTGAAAGCTGATGGTCTCCAGCTCATTGTGGGTTGCTCCAGGGAGCTCAGAGAAATGATATGTGCACGGACCCAGTAGAAAACATAAAAATAATAAATGAAACTAATAATGTAAAAAGGGTTCGGAAATACGTAGTCCCTTCTGATGCGAGCTGTGCTGGAAGCCTTGAGGAAAGAAGGCTGGCATATTAAATGAAAGATGTAAATTGTAGAAATTGGAGCAGTAAATTTTCCTTTGGAAGAAGAGGGAGCCAACCGCTCTGTTCAGAGGGATCTGAGCTCACAGGAGCTGGTTTCCAGTTCGGGTTCAATCCTAGGAAGGCAAGCTTCCCCTCATTTTTCCGCAAAGACGCTCAGGAGCAGGGACGTGTGTGGAGGGCAGGGGGGACAGGGGAGCAGGACAGGCAATCCGCCAACCTCATAAACTAGCATGCACTCGGGTTCCCTGGGGGCGGCAGGGGCCCCAAGGTAACCCAGGACAGCATCTCCTTGCTAGACCTTTTCCCTCCTCTGCAGAGGTCTTTTCACCACTGCCTGCTTCTCCCCTGAGATACCCAAGCAAGGAAATAATGCCACAGTGGTCAAGTGGAAAATCCTGACAAGGGTGAACAGAAAAAGCCTAATGAGGCAGGCCTGCGTGAATTTGATCAGAATGCATTTCCAAGCGAGCGCAGGGCCACAGGATGGAACCGCGAACATGTCTGGTCTGGTTTGCTCTTCAAAGAAGGAAAGAACAGAGGGAGGGTGGGAAGACCCTCTTGCAAAGAGGAGACCATTCTTGCTATTTATTTGTATGTTGCTGATTTTCTGGTCCCGGTCACAGTGCTGCCTTAATTTCATCGGTTGGTTATTTTCAGCTGAAAATTTACTGGGAATACTCAGACGCGCCGTAGCCTGCAGCAATCCAGAAGAGCCAGATCTTGCCGAATTTCATCCTTTGTCTGAGGCAACTGGCAACTGGGCCAACCCACCTCTGAACCCAGCCTCGGCTCACCTCCCCCTACACGCCATCCAACTTCGTACTCTGGGAGGTGGAAGATGGAGACCTCAGAGCTGTGGGGGGCAGAGCCGAGACCTGTGCTCCCCAGCCCAGCCTGGTCCCTCGCTGCTGCTTCCCACTCAGTCGCTGAGATGCAAAGAATGAGAGCACTTCGGGACTGACACCACCCTTTGGAGGCATGTTACACCTGATGTCCCCCACCCCCAATGTGAGCATCAGTGGCCTGTGAAGGACAAACCTGGGTTCCAGTCCTTCTGCTCGCTCACTCAGCACGTGGCCCGCATTCATTAACTCATTCCTGACTCAGTAACTCTCCCGAGCATCAAGGATGCGCCAGGCACTGGGTCTCCAGTCATAAGTGGGACAGATGCGATAGACGCCTCCATGGCGCTTTGTGTGATAAACACCAAAGATGCCCTAAGCACCTAGGGAGGTTGGGAAGGTGGGAAGAGATAGGATTCCTGCCTCCCAAGGGCTCCATCCAGTTGGGGAGATCATGCTTGGGCTGCCCAAGTGAAGGAGCGCATCCCAGTTTCACGGAGTAGAGAAGCATGGTTTGCGTGGGGTGAGTCAGAGAGCGGGCTCAGGGTCTGTCTTTACTTCAAGGCGGCAGAGCAGGAACAAGCACCTTTTAGAGCGCTTCTCTAGGGGCCCTGGTCGCTGAAGGGATTCCATCTTGGTCCGCCCCTCTTCTGTGCTTTCTCAGCCAAAGCACAGTCCAAGCAACCCTCACTGACCACTGGGAACACCCCTGGGCTGTCGCCTCCCCAGTTCCTCATCAACCAGCTGTCTCAGTGTTTGAGGGCTGCTGCAACCAAGGACCACAAACCCAGCGGCTTAAAACATCAGAAATGCATTCTCTCACTGCTCTGAAACCTGGACGTTCAAAATCAAGGTGTCGGCAGCTCAGTGCTCCCTCTGAGACTGCGGGGACCCTTTCTTGCCTCTTCCAGCTTCCGGTGATGTCCGGCAATCCCTGGCCTTCCTCGACTTGGAACCTCAACACTCTGCCTCTGTCATCAACTGGTGTTCTTTCTGTGTGTCTCTGTCCCTGTGTCCAAATTTCTCCTCTCTTATAAGGGCACCAGTCCCTTTAGAGGAAGGGTCCTTCCTACTTCAGTATGAAGTACTTAGCTAATTGTATCTGCAATGACCCTATTTCCAAATAGGTCACGTTCTGACGTGAGTACTAGGGACAGATCTTTTTGGGGGGACACAATTTAAGCCATAACACAGACCATACCAATCTAGCTCACGAAAGTTCCCTTGAGGAAGCTTCTAGAACTATTGTGCTCTAAGGCAAAAAAAGAAACAGCTTTCATGTCTCTCCTTCACCATGACTACTGTGAACCAGAAGGTGCCTTCAATCAATATTTATTGAATGATTCTTTTCAATCTCCTGATATCCTCTCCCCAAACATTGCTGTACCTATTTTTAAAAACAGAATCAGAGTGGCTGCCGGTCTCTCAAAAGTGTAGCCTAGTTTCATAAAATCCCCATTTATTTTATTTTATTTAGCATACACAGTCTTTAAAAGATACCAGACTAGGCACTGTGAGGGTTACAGAACTTTTTTTTTTGCATATGCTTACCAAAATAATAGTAGTGAAGATCAAACAAGAAAACAGTTGACCACTGGCATGCCAAAGTTGTCAACTCCCCCATCCCCTCCGTGCGAGGTAAGCTGAGAAGTATGGCTCTGTATCATGCATCCTTTGAGGACATGAGGGCAAAAACAGCTTCCTTAGCCCAGAAGTGAGTCTAGCCACCTACCTGTGTGACCCTCTTCATGTCAATGCCTATGCCTGCCAAAAACGATAGTCACTAGCCCTCTGTAGCTGTTTAAATTTACTATTAAATTAATTGAAATTAAATAAAAATGTAAATTCATTCTTCAGTCACACTAGCCATGTTCCAAGCACTGAATAACATAGGCAGCTACCCCGCTGGGTGGCACAGACACGGACCCCCACCACTGCAGAGGTCCTATTGACCAGTCAGTGCAGTAACCGGAGTGAAGGGGTTAAAAACACTGTGGCTTCGTAAAAACAAAATGGCTTCCGCAAGAAAGGAAGCGCTTGACTAGATGAGGAACATGAGGAGGAGGTGAGGACAGGCTCTTGAACAGAAACTCTAAGTTATGTGCAAGCAATTCTCCATGGCGAAGAGAGGAAGTTGTGATTTGGATACCTACAAAGGTCCCGGGCACATTCCTTGTGTCACAGGTCCACTTTGTGGCCATTGCCCCCCGCAGAAGTTGGCAGGTGCCAACCAGGGGAGCAGTGGCGTGCATGTTTAGCTGAGAGGCACCCTCTAGCTGTGGGATCGTGAAAATATTTATGGAGAAGTGGCATTGGGGATGGGATGGAAAGTTCTGGTGGGTTCCAAACCTGCAGAGATGAGGGGGGAGCACTGCAAGCATAGGGGGCCATGGAAGAAACTCTTGCTGGGCTAGATACAAAGCAACAAGAGAGGGTGACGTTTCCCTTCTCAGGGTTCCAGAAACTATAGCAGGTGCACTTGAATTAAAAGAAAAACTCACAATACAGATAGTTTATACCGGTGCATACATAAGGCACAAAAGGCCTACAAATGGTTAATAAGGTAAGGCAAGGTGAGGCGAGGCAAGGCAAGGGGAGATAAGATAAGGCCTTCGCAGTGTCTCAGTGGCCCCCGTTTTAGGTGCTGTTAACAGCCCTCAGTTCTACAGGTTCTTTCTCAGAAAGGCTCTATGAATTAGGAAGTGGGAGACTATTTCTCCAGTCCTGACCTACCTGGGCAATACCTTACACCCCAGCTCATCCAGGCTAACAGGATAAAACTAACACTTACCACAGCAACCGTGTTACTGTGCCTTTACCAGAAGCCACACACCACGCTGGTCTGCTGGGGAATCCGCACCCTTGACGTGAAGGTGAAATCGCTTTGGCCCCCATCCTTCTCCAGCCCCCTTTAAAGCCCAAGTCCTTCCTGGAGATTTCTGTGACTTCCTGTGGGAGCTCCAGGCTCCTCTCCTTCAGCCCTCATTGTCCTTGCTTTCTCTGGACCATCCTTGGCCACCTGGACCCAAGTCTCCTACCTACCCCACCGCCCCCAAACACGACCCAGCGTCCATTAGGGGATCTGGCCTCACCAAGCATTTCTTGAACGTTCCCTGGGAAAACCGAGAGAAAGGTCACTTGGCAGGCTGCTCTGCCCACCATCTCCCATTGTATTTGGCTTTCCCTTCTCCCACCCCGACCTGCAAAAGCCCTAACCTTCCCCCTCCCCAAAAGCCCTAACCTTCCCCCTCCCCGCTCCCCACTCCAGTTCCCAATTCCTGTCCCTCCACTTTGCAAAGTAGCTTCCGCCTCCCTCTAAAGCCCTGACTGGTCAATACCCAGGCCCCGGGGGCTCAACCCTATGTGGGCTAATCAAGGGATTCTTTCCACCTCATAAGCTCTCCCCTATACTGGCTCTAAAGAAAATGGCATTTTCTCCATCTCCATTCGGATCCAATACGTCACACAGTCTTCTCCGCTGTCCCCTGGATAGGCGCAATTATTGCTGTCATTTTGCAAATAAGGAGACTCAGGCCCAGAGAGGTTCTGCGACACAGGGAAGATTCGCAGCACGAAAGCGGCCGGACCAGTTTCTGAACACATGTCTGGGTGTCTCCAAAGCCCTGCTTCGCCTGACTCTCTCCCCCGTTGCCTGAACTGACCCAGGCAGAGCCTTACTGCCCTGCTGCCTCAAGGGGAATGGGAACAAGCCAATCGAAGCACAGTGGGGTTTACAGAAGCTCTTTCCAAGCCCTTTAAAAATGACTGGGAAAACAGAACCCTCTGGAAGACATGTAAGATAGTACTTGGCAAGAATTCTAATGAGCCTATGGTCTCCGCCATGCGCGTCTGGACTGTATCTATTGAGGGTTAGAAATGAGGGATTTATTCCGCCCGTGAATCAGAGAATAACTATTGTTATTATTTAGCATTGATTAATTGTTCCTCTGGCCCTCTAGGCCTCTCCACACGGTTCCCAGAAAATCATTAAGCTTCCAGGGCTGCCCGGGCCTTGACATTCTGGGTAAAGAGCTGTACGGTGAGGTCTGCAAGAATGAGCCGGGTCTCAGAGTGGCCCCACCAGAGGACCACCCCAGTGAGTGGGCCCAGCCCCCAGCAGGACCCTCCAGGACCCCTCACCCCCACAGCGGCTCCTGGGCGGGGAGTCCAGGGCCAGAAAACACAGACCTCCACTCCCCAACTCCAAGATAAACCAGCAGGCTCTGACTGGTTTTCTACTTTGAGGACTTTGGGAAATGCATACATATTACGTAATTACTAATAAGCAAGGGGTGCGCTTCAGGGTCATTACAGCGGCCGAAGCCTCGGCCGCATTTGTCCGCCTGATTAAACGTAACGTTGTAAAGGGAGCCGAGCAGTGAATTTTTATCCTGACATCCAATAACACTCCCTGACCCTTTGGATATTGTCCTCCCCAGAGGTCAAAAATATGAATAAATTATGGTTCTGACAACCTTGACACCGAGTAGAGGTGGAATGAAAAGCTCTCTGGGAGAAAAAAAAATCTGACATTACATTTGTGATCACAAGGAATAAAGGAAAATCCATATCCTAATTTTGCTAAATTTAGGCTTGACGGGGAGAACAGAGAATAACATTTGACGTGATGTTTATTCAGGAGGCAAGGGGCTCTTGTTGTTCAAAGCCAAGGTATGGCCTCTGTCGTTCAACACGAGGTGGGAGTTACTGGTTCCCACGGACAATTTTTATTGATTAGAAATGGTCAAGCCAAGATAACACCATCCAAAGGCGTTGGCTCCCAAACTGTATTGTTAAATAGTTAACAGTTAGGTCAAGTATGTGTCCAGAGTGTGGGGCCATCCGTTATGTGTGAGGAGCCTCGTTTATAGACAGACAACCAAGCCAAGGCAATCAGCCCGGGATCTGCTAAGCTGGGAATTTATAACAGTTGAGCAAAGGAAGGTTGTCTCTTATTTTAGGTTCTGTCAGGGGGTGGGGGAGGAGCAGAAATCAAGGCCTGGAAGGAGAGGAGTGATTTACTCCGGTGGCCTTGGGGAGACCGTCTTTGGGATGAAGGGTAGGGGTCAATGTACAGAGACCATCCATCCATCCCTCTGAGCCTGGAGCCTATCTGCCACGAGTTCAAAGACCCAGGACACAGGACATAAAACCGACCAGATTTGTCATTTAAGCAGCAAGGAACATGTCCAGGCAGGAGCCTTATATCACTCAAAAGACTGGACTGATGGCAAGAGAGGGACGAGAAATGCCCTTGTCCTTGGGCATCATGACCTTGATTTGACTGTGCCATTGAAGGCACAGGAGCCGACTCAGCAGCCAGCATGGGCTCCCTTCTCTCCTGAGTCCAAAAGCGTCCATAGGCTCAAAGGCACAGACCCCAGAACACCAGGAGCTTGCTTCTAGCTGTTGGTGGCCTTGTTGGCACTCCCTTTCCACAGTACAACGGGGGTAGATTTGATTTTGTAATGCAACAGACCTTACAACTTTTCCTATTGCTTCGAACATTCCTTTCCCTCAAAATACTTCCTCTCTAGAGGCTCCCAAGCAGTAGAGGGCAGTGGTTAAGCATCCAGACTGAGGAGCCTGACTGCCAAGGTTTTAAACCTCTCTCTACTTCTTCCTGGGTGGAGCTGTCGCTGTGGTGTTGCACCCAGATGTCCCTTTCAGGACCGCGGTGCTCCTTCTCAGCTGTAGGGAGCCATGCTGTGCCAGCCCATACTGCCCCCCCATAGCAGAAGGAACAATTAGGACTACTAACCCTGTTTCATGTAAAATTTTTAGAGGTGTTTAGGTATCACAGAGCATTGATTTCACTGCAATTTTTAATAATTTTGCATCAAAATATTACTTATCTTCCTTGCTGTGGTTTGGCACCTGCCCCACATGGGGTGAGTGCCTAACATCCTTCTCCCTTGGCCTGGCTCTGACAGGGAGTAGTGGCTGCTGATGGCACACAGTGGGGCACCAGAAGGACCTTTGGCCAGAAGAAGTTGCCTTACCCTAATGTGTACCCCTCAGGTGTGGGGGGCAGCCCACATCCAATGACTGGTCAATAGGAAGGTTCAAAGGCCCAGCCCCTGGGCTGAGTTGGAGGAACTCCAAAGGGCCATCCCAGCTCCAGAGCTCCCATGAGATCGACTGTATTGGTTTCCTAGGGCTGTTGTAACAAAGTACCACACACTTAGAACAGTGGAGATCTATGGTTTCATAGTTCTGGAGGCCAGAAGTCTGAAATCAAAGTGTTGCAAGGGCTGTACTCCCACTCAAGGTGATACAGGGAGGATCTGAGCCAGGCCTTTCTCCAAGGTTCTTGTAGTTCCTGAATTGCTACCTTCCTTCTCTGCCGTCTTTCTCACAGTCTCTTCTCCCCTCCTCCATTAGACACAGGGAGAACTCAGAGGGTCTGCTGCATGAGCACAAGCTATCAGGAAAAGAGATGTCAGGCTCCCGTTCCTGGAGCCAGGCCTGATCTCCATGAGGGATTCTCTTAAAGCTTCTCTGATTAGACCTGGGGAGGCATCCCTCTCCTGCCCCCCATGAGGAGGAATCATAGCAGTCTCTGTTGGACCAATATACCCCACATTCCCACCAGCTCTTCTACCTCCCCTTCCTTTCACTGCTCCACTGTTTCCTTGTGTTGACTGGGGAGCTGCGGGGAGAGGGGTCTTCAGGGAGAGTCAGGTGACAGCAGAGTCATTTGGTCAACTCTTGGTGGGCCATTGGAGCACCCTGACCCCCCACCATTCAGAACCTTTGTCTTCACCTGTGATCCTGGTTGCTGAAGCTGATGCCACAGAAGGTATCATCTGACATCCTATTCCTAGGATTATCCAAGGGACCTGATGCTCATGCTCCTGGGGACAGTCACCGAGGAAATGTGTCTGCAGCCTGAGTCTCCCTCCAGGAGGACAGGCTGCCATTGTTGTCACTGCTGTCATTACCCCAAGCATAGAAATGATCTCCACTTTACCCCAGCCTGAGGGGCCATCTGCCAGGCTTCCAAGTGTAAACTCCTACAGGTGAGTCCAAAGAGCACCAAGTGTGGCACAGGCTCTATTTTCTGCACATTCCATGTATTTTCTGGTCTAGAATGTGCTTCAGAGTGAGATCAGGTTACTGCCAGGTTAGCACCAGAGGGCTCCTTGCCTCCTGGTGACATCCTAGCCTGACTGCCCAAGGGCTCCATCAGCTATTGTCTGGGGTCCTCTTCACTACAAAGCCCAAGCAGCTAACACCTGTTCCAGTGACTGCTTCACAGAGGCCATCATAATCATGGTCTAGTAATAACAGTGAGAGTGAACCCTGAGCGTTTAGTATGTCCTAGGTACAGCTCTAAGCACTGCACTCAGATTTTAGCTCAACTGATTCTCGTGAAGACCCTACAAGGTGGATTTCAGGGGAGGAGGGGGTCTCATCAAAGACACATTTACTCTGGGCAAATCCCACCGCATATTAGTTTCTGGGAAGACCACCATAACGAAGTGCCACCAACTGGGTGACTTAAGCAACAGACATTTATTGTCTCACAGTTTGGGAAGCTAGAAGTCTGAAGTCAGTGTGTTGGCAGGATTGGTTGCTTCTGAGGGCTGTGAAGAAGAATCTGCTCCATGCTTCCTTCTCAGCTTCTGGTAGTCTCAGGTGTTCCTGGCTTGTAGAAACCCCTCTTCTCCCGGTGTCTTCATATAACTTTCCCTTTGTATGTGTCTCTGAATCCAAACTTTCCCTTTTTATAAGGGCACCGATCATATTGAATTAGGGCCCATCTAATGACTTCACTTAAACTTGATGGCCTCTGGAAAGGCCCTGTCTCCAAACAAAGTAATACCCTGAGGTTCTGGGGGTTAGGACTTCAATATAGCTTTTTTGGAGGGACACAATTCAACCCATAACAAGTGGTGCACACTGTAAGAGGGAGGGGAGGTTAAGCAATCAAGAACAATCTCATCGCTCTTCCACCAAAGACGGGTTGTGTGGAAGAAGGGGCAAGAGGAGCCACAAGCTTCTTTTCCTCCCCCATCAGATTCACTTCCTGAGGGCCTTCCAAAGTGTCAGCATTTTACTGTGAAGAACGTAATTATAATATTTTAAGAGAGCTATTTTTCACATAACCTGGCCCCCCAAAACAAACCAGCCACAGCATCTTTTGATGAACTGAAGAGAGCCTGACCTGCATAGTGGGAGACACTGTTTGACCTCCAGGGAAGAAAAGGGTGAATCTATTATTGAAATGTGGTGGGTTTACAGGGTGTTCAAGGGAAGCTCCAGCCAATAGTGATTCCTTCCTTAGACACTGACTTTAAAATCCAACTCTGATAAAATTGTGAACGCTGCCATATTGTCTCCATTGGAAGAATGGCAGCCTGAGAAACTCTGAGGGTTAATACATTCCTTCCTCAAGATCATTCAGTGAGGGGGCGCCTAGGTGGCTCAGTGGTTTAAAGCCTCTGCCTTTGGCTCAGGTCAAGATCCCAGGGTCCTGGGATCGAGCCCCGCATCTGGCTCTCTGCTCAGCAGGGAGCCTGCTTCTTCCTCTCTCTCTGCCTGCTTCTCTGCCTGCTTGTCATCTCTGTCTGTCAAATAAATAAATAAAATCTTTAAAAAAAAAAAAAAAAAAGAGAGATCATTCAGTGAGTACATGGCAGAGCTCAACTTTGGTCATTGAGTCCAGGCCTAACTAACTCCAAAACCCTGTTCTATTGTCTGTAATTTGCCACTAGGCCGAAGGGGAGATTGTGTGTCCCTTCTTAACCCTGTCTTAAAGATGGATGAGTCAAGGCAGTGTGGGATTTGGAGAAATCTGTTTTCCCCTAGAAGGGAGAATGTTTGTTCTTTCTTCAAACTTACCATGTTGAACTAGTTGTATAGAGGCCCAATCTGGGCCTGGCTCCCGTATTACTTCTCTCTTGGGTTCTAGGCTTATGGGAAGAGGCAGAGAACCATCCTGCCCACAGACAGAGACAGCATCTTTCAAAAAGGGCCCCGGGGAGCAATATTTTCTCCACAGATGAGTTCCAGGACTAATTGCTATGAAACCCAGTATTTCTAATCTTTGGCTAATGTTGGTCAGCCCTTAGGAAGGGCTCAAGAAGTTATAACTGTCCTTGACAGAGTGGTGAGATTCCAATAATAACGCTTCTGAAGCCAGAGTCAGTCCTATAAGGTGGTCCTATTGGTCTACCAGGAAGCCAGGAAAAGGAGAGGGAAGGAATGTAGACAGGCAGAGATCAGCTGCTGCTGCTGCTGCTGCTGCTTCTTCTTCTTGTTCTTTTTTTTTTTTTTTTTTTTTTAAGATTTTATTTATTTGAGAGAGAACTCAGCAGGGGGAATCAATAGGCAGAGGGAGAAGGAGAAGCAGGTTCTAAGCTGAGCAGGGAGCCCAATGCAGGGCCCAATTCCAAAACCCTGGGACCATGACCTGAGCAGAAGGCAGAAGCTTAACCAACTGAGCCACCAAGGCACCCCCCCACCCCGAAATCAGCTTCTAACGGAGTATAAGGAGTAGAGCAAGAAGACATCTTGTTTCCATTTAGTGAGCAGTGAAGCCATAAAGCTGGGCTTATCACCAATCTAAAGGACAATTTGGTCTCTAAAAATGAAAAAAGTAGACATTCTGGTGGGGGGGGGGTTGCTGAGACAATGACAAGAAACAATCAGTCATTTGGAGAAAATTAAGCCCGCTCTCTGTGAGCTTAAATATCCATCTGAATATAACCAAAATGCTTTGGAATCCAGTGCTTGGAAGTAATTACGGTGATGGATTTTGCATTTTGTCGCACAATGCAATTAAGGGCTAGGATTTTGCCAACATCTTAAGCCTATTAAGAGATCCTTGTGGAAGCTGCATGTTTTCATTGATTTGGAAGAGAGGGCATCTCCTTTGCGGGGCTCTCCTGTACCAGGCCCACCAGCTCCAGCCACGTGCCGTGGGAAGCAGGTAAGGGGAGAAGGGCCAGAGGCAGCTGCCCAGCCTGCCCCCCTGAGCCTCTGCCGCACTTTAATACATCACCATTGTGGCCCCTGTCACCTCTGATAGCAAATATGATCTTAGCTGTCAGGCAGCTGACAGCAAACAAAACATAATTTACAGCCAAATTCAGCCTGCAGGAGCATACACCTGGCTCCCAGAGGCTCTAGCTGCAGAAACACACCCATGGGCAGGATTTCACTGGACAGCCCGAGTTCATGAACCACCCTCCAACCTCCCCTGCCCACCCCCACCCCTGGCCAGTTGGAGGAAAGGGAAAATGGAGATGTCTTTGCTATTTCTTATTAGAATTTCCGAAATACGCTTTGAGAATTTTATTACGAATAACACCTTCTGTCCATAATTAGACTGTTGGCAATAAATCGCATCCTGAAGCAAGCCCTTTTTTGCTAAACTCCAAGGGAAAGCATGAGACTTTGTTTCATTCACTGCCTGCTTTGTGGATGGAGTCTTCTACTAAAGTGACATTTGGGGAATGCACCTGTGTCCTTGGAGAAGGACACGATTCAAAATCCCAAATTCTCACTCTGGCTGTGTGCCATTGGAGGGGGTGGGAAGGGGTTGGGAGAACACATCTGGGAAAGAACTGAAACTCCAAAATGTCAAGATCTGTTTTCAGAGTTGGCAATGAGCTCTCAGAATTGAATGGATGAGTGTGTGGACATGCACGCTTACATGCATGTGAGGCAAATTTGCAAGAGAAATAACTAGAAAGAGGCAAACACATTAGGTGACAGGAAATCTAAGCTGTCTATGAAAATGGAAAATGTTGCCTGGTGGATTTTTTTTTAAGATTTTATTTATATATTTGAAACATAGCATGAGAGCAAGTATAAGAAGGGAGCGGGACAAGTGGACTTCACGCTGAGCACGGAGCCCAACCCAGGGCTCCGTCCCAGGACCCCGAGATCATGACATCAGCTGAAACCAAGAGGATGGCCAACCAACTGACCCACCCAGGTGCCATTTCATGGTGGTTTATTTTAAAGGAGGCTCATAAGTGGCACCAGCGCTCTGGACACTGATGCCTGGAGTCAGGAGTCCTGGCTTCTAGTTTGGTTTGTTCTCAGTTCCCCGTGCAACCTCTGTCCAGTACATGGTGTTGATAAAGCACAGCAGCGGGACCAGTCAGGCTTCTCCGGGTTCAAAGCCTGGTTTCAGCACTTACTAGCTCCATGACCTTGGCCAAATCCCGTAACCTTGCTAAGCCTCAGCTTTTCCTTTGTAAAATGGGGGATGAAATGCGTACCTACGGTGGAAGCCTATAGAACCTAATGAGATGGAGGATGTTAAGGCTCAAAGCACAGAGGCCAGCACATAGTGGCTGCTTGAGAAATGGTACTACACGTACTCATTCAAAGCAATGACTGAGCATCTGCCGTGTACCAGCACACAGAATTATATAGGGGTTAAAGGTATGGACCCTGCTTCCCAGGAAGTGCTACAGGGAAGCAGATAATACAACGTGAGAAGAGATAAGACCCATGAGAGTGACATCTGGACAAAGGGCTCTGGAGTTGGGAAGAAGAGGGAGGAAAGGTTAAGTCCGGGAAGCTGCGCTCATCGCTTTATCTATAATTCATTCATCCTCGCACCTAGAGAAGGAGGTAATGACCCTCTTTTCTCTCACCTCTTAGAGCAGGGAGGGGCCCCAAACCAGTTACAGATACAAACACACTGGAAAATACAACACGCTCTAGAAAGCACAGGAGTAGGAGAAGGTGGTAATGGCAGTGACACTGACAAGCACGAGAAGGATTCTTGGGGATTTTGTAGCTTGGAGGGCTAGGAAACCCGGGAGCAATCCTTCCATGCACCAGAGTCCTAGAAGATCGCTGATGCCTGAGAACTGTAGCCTGACTTCAAAGCCCCAACTCCACTGCGGTACAAGCTTCTAGCTGGCACACATTCAACCGCTTACTCCTCACCGATGGGAAGTTGAAAAGTCCCGTGGAGAAAGTGGCACAAAGAAAACTTGTCTTTCTCCGGAACCTTCTGCTACTGAACCTCTCAGGAGGGAAGGAAGGAAGGAAGAAACAACCTTTGTCCAAATTGCACGCAGCTCTGGAAATTAAAGTCGCATCCAGGGCTGAATCCTCTCCGTTGTTAGACTGTTTGGGCTACAAGCAAACGAAACAGTTGAGAGGGTCGCCCGAGGTTTCTGCACTGCTTCTGGACATGCAGGCTTAGCCAGTCTCACCCAGGAGGGACAGTGGTGCATCTCAGGGCAGTGAAAGTGGAAGCAACCAGACCTTTGAGTCCCGCTCCTCCTTGACCAGAGGCCAGAAGCCTGTCACGCTCTCTCCAGAAATGAAAACCTCCTCAAGCTGCCTACAGTCAGCTACAAGCTCCTGGAGCGGCCACCCACATCTGTCCCCGCCAGCAGCAGGGACCATGAGAGCGTACGGAGCACCTGTGCGTAAGTTAAACATGGAGATCCTCGGGCTCCATCCCAGCCATTGAGGGTCCAGAGTAGGAGCCAGAAGCCAGGTTTTTAACAAGCACTGAAGGCCACACTTGGAGAAATACCCATCCGGTAGGCTCTTTGAAATAGAAATAAGGAAATTAATTCAAGGTGTGGTGACTTAGCCAAGACCACGGAATCAGCCAGGGTAAAATCCATTTGAACTCTGTCATTCTGGGACGCCTGGGTGGCTCTGTCGGTTAACTGCCTGCCTTCAGCTCGGGTCATGTACCCAAGGTCCTGGGATCGAGCCCCGCATTGGGCTCCCTGCTCAACAGAGTCTACTTCTCCCTCTGGCTCTCCTCCTAGCTCACATGCTCGATCTCTCTCTCTCTCTCAAAAATAAACAAATAAATTCTGAACTCTTCTTCTGACACAAAGTAACAAGAATATCAACTCAATACCATCAGTTCAGAGGCCCACAGGGCTCTGCTTACTCCCCCATGCCCCACCACCTCTCCCCTTTCCCAAAGTCTTCTTTACAAAGATGGAAGGAAATCAGAGGAAGATTAGAATTCAGGGTAAATATAATCTGAATGAACATAAAAGGAACACTCAAAACCCTTAAAATACATATGTTTATTTTCTCTGCCCCCACTTCTACCTCCTGCCTGTCTCTCGCACAAAGGGTTTGAGAACGTGGAATATGTTGTCTACGTGGTTACAGGAATGAGCAGGAGGCTGGTACAAGACAAATCATCAAATAACCAAATAAATTTCAAAATTCAAATGGAAACTGGAAGTTTAGCCCAAATTAGCATGCTCTGTAATTAATATTTTTGCCTCTATCAATCTCTCTTTATGACTGGGTAGCACCATAAGGTTTGCCTCACAAAAGACCATTTTATGCACATCCATTTAGGGTTGAAAAAATAATCTTTCAAGATTATCAGAGGAATCCAAGGTGGAGGTGATTTCCCCCTCTTGGGTGCTTGAACTTGGGAAGACTTTCAACATAATGGTTGACATATAAAAGACATTTATAATAATTACTTAGGCACTAATGACAGTTTGGACAATAAGAAGCTTGGTTCCAAAGTTCCTTGACCAGCAGTGTTTGCTGTGACTAAGAGCCATGTAGACAGCAGGCATCGACTTTGCCTGACCTTTGCACTTGTAATAAAAATGCAATAAAGTAATTGGTTAAAATAGAGACATGCCTGATAAAGAATATTTGCTTTTTAAAGTAACTGGCTAAAATAGGAGCATATCTGATAAATGAGTTTATGGGGGTGGAAGGGCCAAACCTTCCTAATTAGTCAAGATTCTGTTTCCTACACAGTTTCCTTCTTTACCTCTTCGAAGAGAAACGAAGCAATGGAATGATGAAAATAGTCTATAGTATTGACCAAGAGCCTGTCTACTCCTCAAATAATAGAGACCTGTTACATGCTGCAACACTTGTCTTATAATTCCCTTGCTCCACGGCACAAGGACACAGCCTCCTGTGGCACATTTAATCAGAAAACTGTGGTTGCCACCAGGGCACCAATATACTTGGACCTTCTTCACCATACAGCAGAAGAGACTAAAATGCAGGAGACTCTGTGTAGCCCCTGTCCTCTTAATTCATTGCCATCCACACCAGAGTTGAAAATCCATGCATGTCTGGGTCTTATTTCCCTCGAGACTCTGCTCTACATTAGGTCCCTTTCAAAAAGTTCCAATTTTTTATTAAAATTTTATTTCTTAACAATTAAATATATAAGGGATGACACGAAGCATGATTATGAGCAGACCAGAATACATGATGCACGGCAATAGTAATAAGAATGACAGTTACGAGGGTATCATAAATAAGCATGCATTGATTGCTCACCTTTTTGTGTCCCCCTAATAGCAATTAATGAACCTGGAAGGCAACTATACTGGCTTGGGGCACTGTATTACCCAAGAACTGATGCTTCCTGAGCTGCCGTTGGCCTGGCCCTAGTGACTGACTTTAATCAAGGCACTTGAGGCTACCATCTTCTCCTGCAGGAAGGAACTATGTCTTCCTTAGAGGCTCTCAACCATTGGCCGATTTGGGAGAAGCTTTAGAAAGTAAAACAATCTTCAGGGACTTCCTCTTAAGACAAAAGAGCTGTCCCTTTACACAATCCAGCAAAGGGAGAGTGAAAGTTCCAGAATCACGGTGCCACCTGCCCTGGCACCCAAGACTGGGAGCATCCAATCCGGGCCGCAGACAAGATCAGGCCTCACGTTCATAATCACTTGGTCCTTACCGGGTGTCTGCCTAGACTCAACACTCACTGTGAAGGAAGGAAGACGATCACCCAGGTAAAACCCAGAAGAAATGCCTGATACTTCCTAGTCCAACTGATTCTGCTCTATCTTTTTCTCACAGTAAGAAAAAAGACTTATTTTTAAATCAGTCTCCCTGGAGTAATTTTTAATTTTTAGTCATTAGACTTGTGAACATTTGTACAGGACTTACCATAGGCCAGGCGCTGCACTTTACACTTAAGCTGCCCAGTAACGAGTTGAGGCAAGTTCTCTGTTACCATCCCCATCTTATAGATGACCAGTCTGGGAATCTGAGAAGTCATTGCATCTAGGTGCGCAAGACCACACTCGGAGCAGAGCTTCCTAAATCCAACACGATCCTCTGATAGTAAAGATGGAATTCTGCTCCCAAGACTGGACACTCCAGAGCCCAGAGGAGAAACTGAGAGGCATTTTGAAAACATCGGGTGTTAAAACAAAGTGGACTGAATGATGAAACCTGAGTGGTTCCAGAAATTACTCTGCGTCCTCCAATGATCTGCTGCTTCTCTCCATTCCCTCTGGATCACTCTCTCTGGCCCTGAGATTCGTCCTTCTGAGGACTCCAGTGTCCTCAACTTCCAAAGTCACTTCCAGAAAAAAAACACCTCCATTTTCGGCACTGGAAGATTCGGGATGCAGGTGTCCAACAGAGCATCCCACCCTTACGCCCCTGCCTCCACAGTTACGTGAGCATCACACGGAGGCCCAGCTGGCAGGAAAGCAAGTTCAAAGATTATCTTAGTGGACTCCCAAATGAATGCGTTCTCCTGTCCCTTCGAGGCTTTGTCAGAAGTGGTCTGACCACCACGGGGCCTTTCAGTGCAACCCCAGGCCCTGAGAGGTCATGAAACAGTTTCATAACCTGCGACGATAACCAGCACTGTTCGGAGAGCTGGTGGAGCTCTTCTTTTGAAAGCAGTGAAGTCACTTCCTCTTCCTTCCACAGCACACACGGGCAAGGACACACACAAACGTGGCCATCAAGGTCAGGTCATAGTGTTACTTAGATACACTTACTGAGCATTTACCAGGTTCCAGGCTCTAATCCAAGTCCCTCACCTATGCTGGATTCTTTGATCTTCATTAACCCCATGAGGCAAATTCTGTTATTAGCCCATTTTAAAGACAGAGAAACTGTGGCACTGCGAGGTTAATAACTCACCTACAGATAGTAGCCGTTGGAGGACCTGGCCTCAGGCAGGCCAACTCCAGAGCCCAGGGTGACACTAGGTGCTTAATAAAAGAATATCGATTTGATCAAGCGACTAGTGTGCTGTGGCTAGTCACTCTTGCGCTCTAAGTAAATGTGAAGTCCACACAAGACAAACATTTGACCAGCTCTCTGATAAGGCTGGAATGTCCAGTTGCAAAACCATGAGGCCAACATCTCCTGGGAGATAGGAAACAAAGTAAGAGGAAGCGGTGGCTGGAAGCTAGAGGGCAGAATGCAGTCGAGATGAGGTCTGTTCAAGTCTTCCTAAGTGCCCTGGGGACCTGGCTATCGTCACACTCCTGCTGCAGAAACAAGTTCCCAGACTACCCTTGGTCTCGGGAAAGTCCATGTGTCCTCCGAGGGCTGCATAGCTCTCCTCCTACCCTCCTGGTCGTATCTGAAACCAGACCATTTGGAAATTGGAGAAAGTCCTAATCCCTCCTTGCATTGTTCCCCTGTAGTCATGGGATTGAAATGTGGAGAAGACATCCCATAAACAGTTTTGCTCTCCTAAAGTTCTTCATGGTTGCTAAGCAAATCAAATGATAACAGCATCTGGCTCGTATCCACTGGGGACGGGAAACCCATGCCTCACACACCTCTCTTGAGATGTCCCCAGGCTGCCCAACACCTTCCTGAAATGACTCTTCTTCCTACAGCACATTGTGCCCCAACCCCGAGGCTTCAGGCTCTGTGGAATTAACCAAGGCTTCTCTGCTGATGTTCAATGTCAACCATATTCTTCTTGTCTACAAATCTGACACCAGTGAGAAGGGCTGCGTTGGGGTGCTGCCCAGACTCAGGGCCCTTTTGTTGGGTCTCCAAATGCTCCCTTCCAGCGCTGGCACTTTGCGGAGGGCTCCGTGGCTCCACCCAGTGATGGTGCAGCCATCTCCCCTTCTTACTTTCCTCGATTTGAACTGCGATTAACCAAGGTAAGCTTTGGGGAAATTAGGCAAGTTTACAAATTGTCAATTTGCACGAATGGCCAAAACCAAAAGCAGCGCGAACATTACAGATTGGCATACTCTACTCAAAGGGTTGACTCCCTGGGGGTTCCCTAAGAAAACACTATGTCCCACAGCTGACAGAGCAAAAATTACAGGGAATATACATTCTGAGTGAAATACCCAATTCAAAGATTTTTTCAGTAGAGATTTCTAGGTCTCTGAACCCCAAACAACGCACACCTTGGTTGTTAGTTTCCGAGGAGCCCATTTTCCCCACTGTGCCAATTCTCTGACTTCTGGTTCCCAAGAAATATAGTTAATCATGGAGGATAAAGATACAATGGCTTGTAGGTACCTCTATATGATTCTAACTCAACTTGGGGAAAAGCAAAGAATTGAGTCAGCCAGCCTCCTGATTTGCCCCGGTACCAAAGAATTACCAATTTGGCTGATACTATTTACTAAATTAAATTGTTGTCGCGTTGAATTGACCAGCTCCGGCATCGAGCGGGGCACGAGGAGTGTATTAGGAGTTGTTCTTGCTGGCAACCGGGTTAGGTTCACATATAAATTCTCAGCCTTAGAATGAAACAGTCCTGGCTTTAAAGGGTTTAACTCAACCACTCAAAATCATGTCCCTCTGTGCCTGCTTCAAGTTTGTGAGGCTTTCAATGGCTCGACTGTTCCACTGACCTCTTTACTTCCAGTTTTCGGCCCCTCTTGCCACTAGGGAAAGAGGAAGGTGTTTCAGCAACTGTAGTTTCGTAATCCTAAGTCCTCTTTTAGGAAGTGGTAACCATCAAAATGCAATTTCATTCATGCTACTCTGTTCACAGAAATGGGAATCCGTTCATTAGGGAGTGAGTGCCAGCTACCAAGAAAAGAAACAGCAACTTCTTTCCTAGGCCCTCAGGTTTTTGGCCGACCTCTCTGGGATCCTCCAGGTTCTAAATGAGCCGCACAAGGGCACCCAGAGGTTTCCTGGAATGCAGAAGCAGGTGGAGAACCATAATTAAGGCTCAACTCGAGGCGCAGACACAAAGACAGTTTAAGTTCAAAGTGCTTCCCCGCCTGGCAGTTGCTCAGGTGGTGGTAATTGAGGACAGGGAGGAAAGTGACAGGTGCGGTGGACCCCAGCCTAACGAGAACAAGCTCAGACTTTGGGGATCTGAAGGGCAGGTGAGCGCTGCCCATCCTCTTTTCAGCAAAGCACAAGGGGCTGCTGTGTTCTTACAATATAGAGTACACTGGTGACAACCTGGCTAGGGGGCTTCAGAGTAGAAAACTGGGTATAGGTCTAGACTCCTGTCCTCTGGCCCACTCAGGGTCCTCTCTAATACTCTATGGGCTTGTTTGGATCAACAGTTTCCCCTCCCCTGAGCCCAATATCCTTAGACATCGAAGGACATTGCCATGCCTCGGCACTGAGACAAGGTTTGAAAGAGCAAAACCAAGGCCATCCCTTTGATAAGCACCCTGGCCTGGGAGTTTGCCTCTTGGGAATTATGCTCCTCATTTAATCTGAGCCATGAAGAGGCCATGAAACTAACCTTGGCTTATCAAGGCAAAGCACACGCCAAAGCTGATCCACGGCCAAGAGCATCTGGGAAAAGAATTGCTCTGCTACGTGGTCCGCACTCTACTCTAGCTGACGAAAGACCTTGAGAAGGAAGCACCGAGAGTTCAGAAAGGTATTACCCCCACCTTCCCTAACTTCTTTCCCTGTCTCCCCGCCACCTCCTTTGCATCTCTTTCCAACAAAGGAAAAGGGTGCTACTGGCCTATTAGGAGTCCTAGCCTGATTGATTCAGGGAGGTTAATTTCGTTGAAATAAACTGGCTTCTAAAATCCAAACGGTTCGTGGACTTTTGTGAAATTTAATCCTTGGAAGCCAGCAACTGCTCTATCCCATGGAATCCTCATTGACAGGCTACATGCAAACTATCAGAGAGCTCCCCTCTTGGCTGGGCATTTGAATCAAATTGGATGGTTACCTATACCCTTCCTCACTGTCCACGGCTTTAAAGCTCCCTGAGGGGAAGAAAAATCTGGAGTTTGCGTGTTTGGTAGCTGGGCTTGTGGACATTGGCAAGTTGCCTTGTAAGACTTTGAATGGAAAGCGCCTATAAGGGAAGAAGGGCCAGAGGAGATGATTTATAAAGCACTTTCCAGTTTAGCATTCCCTAATTCCATGACTTTTTGGAAAGGAACAGGCATTTAAAGTCTCCCAGCGATTTAGGACACAGGCATTCAGACTCTTCTTCTTAGGAACTGGATTTAGAACCAAAAACTAGATTTCCAAAGGTTGCTGATGAGCAGAAGAAATCAAGGTGAATTGACAGACAGCAACATCTTTTAGAGTAATTGGAAGCAATTATCATGTAACTTCTGATTCATCAGGGACCTAGCCCACCCGCACGAAGACTTCTAAAAGGAACGTTAGAGTGTTTTGCTGTTTAACATGAAATTGGAGAGAGAGATTGGTGTCATGGTCTACATTCTTCTACTACAAATTAGCAGGTACCCTTCGCTCAAAATATCCAAGGCTTTTGTTGTGGAGCCAAAATTGATCAAAGGTTACTGCAATCTAAAAACAAAAGAAAGAAAGGGAGAGAGAATTCTCCAGTTGCCTGGTTGCTAGGCAACCATAGTCTGTTCTGGTAACTGGGTCCGGGGGTCTCTGCTTTCATTTGCTGCTGACTTTCACTCCATATATAATATATACCAGCATGTTTATTCTCCTGTAAATGCCCAGCAAATAAAAAGCGATAAAGCCCTTTCACTGAAATTATTCATGTGCTAAAAGCTTTTATCCACATCACTGGTGTGATTGACAATATCATACCAGCAAGCTTCCCGAATTAGTTCTTGTTCTGCTATTGTACTCCTGGGCTTTCTTTCTTTAATAAAAGAAAAAGAGCTACAGTTTTATTTAAGCTTTCTATAGTCTGGCGTTACAGCTCCTCAGTACCAATGATTAAGATGTCATGTCTATTCCAGGCACGTTTTTTTCCTTCTAGTTGTCAACTTTCTAGAGAAACTACGTTTCATGTGATTTTTCCCCCTTAAAAACTTCGGGTTGCCCTTAAAGCTAATCTGTAGGAGAGAATTTGAATGCGCTATGGGTCCATTCTGAGAGCCCTGATGGGAACCCAACTGGTGGATGACACCCTTCAGACTGTTTCTCAAAGTATGTAGCAAGGACCAACTTACATCAAAATCACAATCTAGGCTCTAGGCCTGGGGATCTGCATCTTTTCCAACACCACATGCCTCTCCCTCCCTGCCAGGTAACTCTGATAAGCCCTGAAGTTTGAACACTACTTCCTGAAAGGACTCGAATATTTTCATTGGTACGAATTCATCGATCCTGGGCAAACCTGCATTTTGAATTCAGGGATGAGGAGTCTCTATTCGGGCAAATGCTTCAGGGTTCCTCAGAAACAACCAGTTCCTATGGTTAATGGCTGTGGGCACTGGCAAGCAGACTGCTCCCTCCCTCACCAGGAAAGCAACCCAAGGAGCAGAGGCCTTACTGTCAAAAATGACCACATATGAGGTTCTGACCACGGTCCACAGGCACAGGGGCGTAGATAGCTGGTCAACGTCATCTCTCCTTTTCTTTTACCTAAAGATTTTACCTTGGCACTGAAGATTACCACCCAAAAATGTATGTAGCAGGTACAAATTTCCTAAGTCACAAACTCAAGGGTTTTTCCTTTAATTAAAAAAAGAAAAAATGGGATTTCATTTATTTATCAATATCTCATTTCTACCTAATGACCAGAAAGTCAGTCTTATTAATTTCAGGAAAATGTCAAAGTCAGTGATGACTCAACAATTTCAGGTTTAAATCTCAGTCACATTCGGGATTTTCTGCTCTCCTTGTGCCTTCCTGCATCTGATCCTAAGCTCAACACCAGCAAATGGCCAAAATGAAGGCAAACTGAAGGACAGACAGCACTGAAACAATTTTCTGCTGAGCATTTCTTGTTTCATTTAACTAATATTTAGTGGACACCAGCTATGTGCATAGCACAGTTGAGCTCTGAGGAGGGAATCTAGGACTTAAGCACACTTCCAGTACATTGCAATTCACTGGAGAAAACAGACATGCAAATAACCAGGATCCTGGTCAGGATGGAAGATATGCTACATCTGGGTAAGAACTCCAGGGCTGTGGAGCACAGAAGGAGAAGTGATTTATTCAGGTGGGGCAATTGGGATGGCTTCTGGAAGAGGAGACATTAGAAAGGGTCTTCAGGCTCCCCACTTCTAGACCCACTGCCTCATAACCTGGTGGCAAACTATGTAACCAAATGTGGAGTGGGGTTTCTCCTGTTGTTTCAGAATCTCTATTCAGATCTAAGGCTGAAGGCAACATTTTTAGATCAGAAAACCCATAAGTGTTAGGGTCCTTCTTCCAAGACTAATTGAAAGCTGTCATTTTAAAACCAGCCCTATTAACCCCAATCACTCTAAGAAGGGCATTACATTATAAGAAGAGGTCATTGGCATTTAGGCAAGGCCATCCTTTCTAAGTTACTCAATGGAGGAAGAAAATGGAACGATTCCCCTCCCTGATCCAAGGGAGGCAGCTGGCATGAAACTTCTTTATAAAAATTGGGGAGAGAATGTATTTACATAATTCAAGCCTGAAAAACAATTTCTGTAAAAGCTCATGAAAATAAGGTCCCCTTGTCCCCCCAGACAATCCATGTGGTCTTCCCTCTCCTCTGCTTCCCAGACAGCCCATGAACCTGAGTGCACGTGAACATGATTTGGGCTCCCTCAGGACTCCATGAGGCCAAAATGGAAAAGCTATTCTTCATAGCCAACATTTACACTTCACACTATTTAAAGGCTTCCACATACAGTTGCTCATTTAATTTTCACCGGAAATATAACTAACTTACTCTAGATTAGACAGCCAGTTGGCGATAGAACCAACTAGAACGCAGTTGTCCTAATGCCTGGATCAGTGAGTGCTCCTTCCACTAGAACATGGAACCAGGATGTCACTCATACAGCCAGCATGGACCGACAGCCAGTGCACAGGCTTGTCTACAGCTGGATTGTGCTGAGACATCATTTTCCTGTCAGTACTCCACCTTCAAAAATATCCGGAGAATTTTTATGGAAAATGATATTTCTATAGGCAGGGTCAGTGTACTATGTATTTGCAACAACTTACATTTAACAACTACTTTGTTCCAGGCTCTGGGCTAAGCCCATCGCATCCATTACCTCTAAACCTTTTCAACACTGGGAAGTAGATATCCTGATCTGTCCTTCATACATGAAGAAACTGAGGCTAAGAGAGAGGTTAAGCAATATACCTAAGTGCTCCCAACCAGGAAGTGGTAGGACTTCTCCTGGGGCCAGGATTCCTCAACCTCAAAGTCAACATCCCTCCCCGACCCTGGGTATGCTGTGATCATAGAGGGATATTCTTGTCAGGTGGTCTGAAACTTCTCCTTGGAGGCCACTCCTTTGAGTTGCATGGTCTCCTGTGGGAGGCCAATGTTCAGATAAAAACCAGTTTACCTAAAGGCAACCTGACATGGACAGCTGAGGGTGAGGGAGGCCCTGAGGGGATATGATGTTGGACAGATGCATTGTGATGGAGGACAGAAGGCTGATAGAAGGTGTAGAGGTTCCACACAATGGCACAAGGATCCCAGGGTTATTAAGAGGGTATCTGAAATCAGAACACAGCTGGGGATAGCTTAAGAAGGAACAGATGCAAGGAACTTCCACCCATCAGGTTTGCCCTCAACCAGCCTTCTATCCCAGCATCAATCTTCGGACAAATTCTATGGCTGCAACTTTGCTTCTACTTCTAATGGGCTCTGAGAGCCACTAGCTCAAGAGTGAAAACAATCCTTTTCCTGAGTGGGTCATCATAACCAGCATCCCTGTGCTTGGCAAGCACTGAGTGGTTTAAATAGTCATTGCATTCATACGTAGCCCTTTTCCATCATCATCTTTTATATGGCATTAATTATTTTTCCTTTTCTTTCATTGAAAAAGCTTTCAACCAGAGAGAATCCTAATTAATTTGAGGCGAGAATAATTTTTCTTACATCTTGCTGCTTCCAGTGTGATTAAAAGGAGCAATTTCAAAGTGGGCATCTTCAAACCTCTCATGTAATATTGAGTGGTTCCGCTAAATAGCTTTTAGATGTGCTGTTCACGTGTTATTTTGAGGAGGGCTGGTGACGGTGTTAATTTCTGACAGAATACTACAGATTGCCTGGTTCTCTTTATAACTGAGAGATATCTTTGCACAAAGGGAAGGGTTCCAGCATCTCATTTAGTCAGATTTCACTGTATTTGCCATGATGTTGCTCATGGCCTCTTCTCTTCTGTGTACTCGCTCACAGATTGCCTTGGGATGTACTGCTTCACTTACATGCATTTTATCTCTCCAAATGAACCGTAGTCTTCAGAGTGGGGCCAAGCCCTTCCCTACCATCACAGGGTGCATTATCTTGTTTAAAGTACCAACTCAATTCTGCTTGAAGAGAAATGACAGACCATTTAATTTTATAAAGACTCACACATGTTTCACGGCCTTCATGGTAGATGGCACCAGAAACAGAAAGTCATTCTGACCCCAAGGGTGTATGCAGGATCTGGCTATGATTCAAATCTGGGTGTTATTGGCTGATAGAAGGTTATGAAACCCAAGGTTATGAATGAAATTGCTTAAGAAGGGGCATGATGTGAGATAGGTATGAGAAGTGGGGATGGTTCTCAAACAATACCATTTAGTGGCTGGATAGAGGAGAATGAGCCCCCAAAGGGATAAGGAGAATGGCTAAAAAAGAGAAAGAATACAACATACAACAATCTATTGCATTGGGGAAAACGTGATCCAATGCAGATCAACTCTTCAATGCTGCTGAAGACTTAAGAGAAGGAAAGATATCAGTTAGACTTAGCTACACAGAGACCTTGGTAAGAAACATTTCTGTGGAGCTATGGGAATGGAAGCCAGGAATGGGTAAGGTATGAGGGCCAGGTAAGGAACTGGAGAAAGTAAATCTAAATGAGGCTTTGAAGAAATTTGTTTACAATGGGAAAGAAAGAACAAGGGTGATCCATGATGGGGGACACAGAGTATGGGGAGGTTTGTCTCCCATTTTTGAAATGATTCCATCACAGAAATGGAAAAGTTTAAGGCATATGGTTATAGGGAGGAACCTCTTTATTCTTTTTAAAGACCTTACTTATTTATTGGAGAGAGAGAAAGAGCAATCAGGAGGAAGAGGGAGAGAGCATCTGAAGCAGACTCCACACGCACAGAGCCTGATGCAGGGATCCCTTCCAAAACCATAAGGTCATGACCTGAGCTGAAGCACTGGACGCTTAACCAACTGAGCCACTTAGGTGCCCCAGAGAGCACCCTCTAATACATGTGCTCCTCTCCTACCCCCACCCAGCACATATATACACAAGCTGTGTAGCACACCAATGTTTGGTTTTTCTAGCAGGAAAATTCTCCAGATTAAAAAAGTAAAATCCAAAGCTATTCCTTTGACATCAATATACAACCCAGCTATCATGCTTGGCCAGCCAATTGCAGAATGATGTTTGAAACCCCTCTCCTAGGGAGCAAATGGAATGAGAGTCCCAATCTCAAGATGTAAGGATTCCCAGTGTTCATGTGGTCTTGGCCCTATAAAATCGCAGAGGGCTAAGTTTCACCAGGCTTCTAAACCATATGTTTTTTGTCTCTTACAAAAGGAAGACTCTGTGTATTTTTAAACAGTAGTTTTCACCACCTATTTGAGGTCAGGCACACAGGCGTGGGGGAATTGTGACTTGCCATTGACTGTGGCAGAAGAGGCCCAGACCCCAAGTCTCCACAAGGTAGGCCAGGTCTTCAATCTCCTCACTTGACAGCTTTGTACTCATCTTTGACTCATAGAACAATAGAGTTTCAGCTTAAAAAGCTTGATGGGTTACTTTTCTGTATCACTGCCACACCCATCAGTTTACAGTTGAAAATGGAGATCCAGAAAGGACAAGTGACTTAGCCAAGTGCAACCAGAAAGATCTAAATACAAGTCCTCCCGTCGTCAAGCCAGCATGCTTGTGTCTGCACCATGTGTCCACCCATGCAACAGATAGGCCTGGGTGCATCCTAGCAGTTTGGCAGAAAGGGTAAGACCTCCTTTCCTTAAAAACCTGACCATCGGGAGCCTGGGTGGCTCAGTGGGTTGGACCACTGCCTTCGGCTCAGGTCATGATCTCAGGGTCCTGGGATCGAGTCCCGCATCGGGCTCTCTGCTCAGCAGGGAGCCTGCTTCCTCCTCTCTCTCTGCCTACTTGTAATCTCTCTCTGTCAAATAAATAAATAAGATCTTTAAAAGCAAAAACAAAAAAAACCTGACCATCTCCCTTCAGGACCCTCCCCCAACCAAGGACTTGACATTGCCAATTTATTCCCTGTGGGAAGAGCCCCACGTTTCCTGAGCTATAAATATTAAATCTTGTGAGGTTTCCTTTCAGAGCTGAGGTTCAGCTAATGAAGTCTAATATCTGTGCTGAATGTGACCTAAAAGAAAAGAATTTTAATTTTCAGGCCCATCAAAGGGAGGAACATTTTCTTTCCCCAAACCTAATGAGCCAACAAGGCCTTCCAAGAAAGAAATCTTCACAAGTGGAGACTGTTGAGGCAAGAGTGGTTATTTCTGATCACCATGGAAACCCTCTACATCACCACAACTCTTGCTGCCATGGTGAGGAGGGCTGCCTCACCTTCCTACCTCATTTTCTCCAAAGACGAGAAGGTCCTTGAGTCTGCCAGCTTATATCAGCCCTTCCAGCACACAGAGTCCATGCCCTTCTCATTGGTCCCAACTTGGTCCCTTTTGTCACCTTCCATACTGTCCCAGAGACCCATTTTTCACCAGTCTGGAAGATTTTAGTGGCTTAATTTCTCCTCTAACCCTAACTTCTCAATGGCCTACAACCCTCTAACTCTAGCGACCTCTATCTTAAAGTCGTGAATCTCATTTTGGGGGGTTAAACAAAGTAATTTTGCTTGTGCCCTTTAGACCAATTACCTCTTGTACTTTGCTGCCCTTCTCCCTTAAATCTTTGCACCTGATTTTCACCATCCCATTAAATGAAACTCCTGTGTTCTGTCTAATCACTCTGCTCTCATTTTCTCTACAGCATTTGACACATGTAACAACTGCCCCCACGTCCCACCCTGCTCACACACACTTCCTTGAAATTCTCTCTTGCTGGTTACTATGGCTTTCTCTACAATCTTTCTACCACCTCTGTCTTCTGTAGTCTGATGAGTTTCAGACCTTTCCTCTTGGATTTCTCAACCTCAACACATCTAAAGCCAACTCAGTGGTCTTCCTTTTAAACGTACTTCCCGGTGTCTTGAATGCCATTACTGTCTCCCAGCTTGGTAGGCTGGGTACCTAGGGGTCATCTTGGACTCCTCTCTATTCTTAGCCCACACATTCAGTTAGTCCCCAAATCCTATTTACTCCTCCTTCAAAATATCTCCCAGACTTACATCATTCTCTTCATTAGTACTCTGTTCTTGCCTTTCTAACCTATCTTGCTCGTTATTGATCAATTAGCCCATCTTGCCCACCACTGCTGGATCCTTAAAACATTCGCCATGCCTTACCAACAGTGACTCCCACTTTCTATATGAAAGTCTTTGCTCTAAAATCCCTAAACATGAGGTGCCTTGGTGTTGCAGTCATTAAGTGTCCAACTCTTGGTCTTGGCTTAGGTCCTGATCTCAGCATTGGGAGATGAAGCACCACATCTGACTCACGCATGGCAAGAAGTCTGCAAGAAGTCTTTTTCCTTCTGCCCCTCCCCCTGTTCCCCAGCACTCTCTCATTCTCTCTCTCTCTCTCTCAAAAATAAATAAATAAAATCTTTTTAATAAATAAATAAAATTCCTAAGCCTGCCTGCCCTATCCTGCTTAATCACCTTCAGTTCCCATTATGCCATAGCATGAATTCTTTGCCGCAAACTCAATTTGTTATATTTCTACCTTCTTGCAAATGAACAAGACCTGCTTGTGTCCACTGCCAACAGGTTGATGTGCTGCTCTCCACCTGGAAACACCTTCCACTCCACTCCACATCACCCCGTCTTATTCACCCGCCAGGGTCCTCTTCAAGCCCTCCCTCGTGTACCTGTGACTCCTGGTCACCTGGGACTCGAATTCTTCTTGCTCTCACTGTTGATACTTCTTATATTACTACAGAGTACTAATTATTTTATGGTGGGTGTAACTGTTTAACTCAACATATGTTAAAGATTTATTCTGACCAAGTCACTAAAATAGAGAATACAGAATGTGGAGAGGGACTCCAAAGATATTTTTAATGTCTGTACCAGTGGCAGTTTGAGAGTAGAGAAAAAGGTTTTAGTCTTCCCATAATCCCCTTCAGCCACACTTCCATTCTCTCTTTTTTTGTTTCTCCTAAACAATAGAAATATTCTTCTCACAGTACTAGAGTATATGAGTCCAAGAGGTGCTGGCACATTTGGTGTCTAGTGAGGACCTGCGTCCTGGTTCATAGAAAGCTGTCTTCTCACTGTGTCCTCACCCAAGAGAAGGGACAAGGAAACTCTCCGGGCCCTCCCTTATAAGGACACTAATCTCATTCATGAGGGTTCCACCCTTATGACCTAAGCACCTCCCAAAGGCCCTGCCTCCAATATTACCACATTAGGGATTAGGTATTATATAATTATTACTCTATCTCTCTCAAATAAATAAAATCTTATTTAAAAAACTATTAAAAAAAAGAAAATAGGTGAACTGCTTGATAATTTGGAATTATAATGACCATTTCAGAAAACCTTCAACTTATAAGATACGATAGTCCCCTTTAAGGGGCACCATTGAGAAAAGAGGATCCCAAACTTCTGCGAGAAACAGGGATGCATTCTTTGATTGGTGAGCAGAAGTTCTGAAAGACAGGTGACTCCAGAAAGACCTTCTCTAAAAGAATCTTTAGAGCATGCAAATAATAAATCTTTGGTTTAAAACCTTCGGCCATCTGAGCAGGTAATCTTAATTTAGTCCATCTACCAGAAACACAATTTGGATCAATCAAGCTATACTGCTGAGTTTTGTATTACTGTATCTTAAAAATTGGCAAAAAAAGGGCGCCTGGGTGGCTCAGTGGGTTAAGCCGCTGCCTTCGGCTCAGGTCATGATCTCAGGGTCCTGGGATAGAGTCCCGCATCGGGCTCTCTGCTCAGCAGGGAGCCTGCTTCCCCTCTCTCTCTGCCTGCCTCTCTGCCTACTTGTGATCTCTCTCTGTCAAATAAATAAATAAAAAATCTTTAAAAAAAAATTGGCAAAAAAAATGCTTTTTTTTAAAATGAAAACCATTAGGGCTGGGTGTGTCTGTTTATACTTTTACTTGTGTCTATATATGCATGTGTGTTAGGTGTCTATGATAGTTTTCAAAGAGTTCTATGTAACTGACCTTAAAAAAATAAGCACTTACGGGATGTCTGGGTGGCTCAGTCAGTTAAGCATCTGCCTTTGGCTCAGGTCAAAAGCTGAGGGTTGTGGAGTCAAGCCCCACATCAGGCTCTCTGCTTAGCAGGGAGCCTGCTTCTCCCTCTCCCACTTCCCCTGCTTGTGTTCCCTCTCTCACTGTGTCTCTCTGTCAAATAAATAAATAAAATCTTTCTAAATAAATAAATAAAATATTCCTAAAATTCTCAGAAATATAGGAACTAAATCAAATGTTTCTCAAGTGTACATGATCTCAAATAATATTTGATAAATAAAAGATAGTTCAAGCTTGTTGGTTTAATAAAAACAGACATGTCTTCAAGATTTTCAACATTAAATGAAAGCAAACATACAACTTTCTCTACTTGGGTTTCTTAGCCAAATAGCTCACATTATCTCTATGCTACAAGATTTCTCAACAAGAAAAGTAACTTAAGATGGTGGTTAGCTGTTTAATATGTAACCTAGACATAACTGCTAAAAATAAGTAATTTAAATAGATGTAAGTAATATAAAAGTTTGCACTAAGTTAAACTAAATAATGGATATTCATCAAAAATCTAGATAATTTCCAAATAAGATAATGTACTGAAATATTAATTGCTAAACAGAAGTTATCTACTTCTGGCTTCTTTTTTGTTAAGTATTTTCCTGATAAACGTCTCAATATCTCACACTTTTTTTGTTGTTGTTGTAATAAAAAGGCTACTTGAGGAGTTCTATACATAAGTTTCCTACAAATTTTGTGAAAGTGCTTATCCCTGAGATGCTCAAGGAAATTATGTAATGACCTCTGGAATAAAACAATCTACATTTCAAAGCCTCCAAGCACTGAAAACAAAGACACTACCAGCAACATGTTGAGGTTTTCCTGGGGAAATCTTCTTCAAAGATTCTCTCTTTACACTAAAGAAATAGTTATATTATGCTGCAACTCAATGTTTGCGTATAATATATTCCCCATCCCCACACCACCCCAAAAAAGCGTATCTGAAACCAGACAAGAAGAGCCATCCAAGGGACTTATATCCTTATTTTTGTTGGTACTTTTTATAGCATCAGACCAACAGACTAGGAATATGGCAAGAACATGTTCCCCTTTAGGCAGGGTTCCAACACCGTCACATTGCCTTCCAGCTCCAACCCCGACTGTCCGCAGCTGGTTATCTAAATAACTATCTTCTGACTAGCAAACCCTCCAACCTAGACTTTAGTTACTTCCATTGGGTATGAGAGCTGTTATTTACCACCCCCTCCAACCCCCCCATTTGAGTAGAAATATAGGCTTAGAGAGGAAAATGTCTCTTAAACATATTTATAGAGTCTCTTAGTATCAACAGTTCTCCCTCTCTTTATATACACACATACATACATGTATATACACTTGTATGTGTGTATGTATATATGTGATGTTCTTGCCATGAACATTTTCCCAACTATTTCAGTTTTACATAACACCAGATATACAGTCAAAATAACTTCCAATAACACCCAATCTGCCTTCCTTTTTTTTTTTTTAATAAAAAGAGTACTTGAGGTTACCTAATATTAATTGCTAAATATAAGTTTATCTACTTTTGGCTTCTTAATTTTTACAGAGAGACAAAAGATATTTATTTGGGCATATTAATAACTATTTTTTGCCACATTCAAAAATCATACTATGAAAACATATATCTTGAAAAATATAAATTTTATAACTACGTATTAATAAATTTGCTCATCTATTATGGGATGTTGATATATGGATTCTCAACTGTCTGCTTCCTAGCTTCCTTGGAAAGTCAAAGTCACTACTAGTTAAAATTCATTATCATACATAAAAATAAAACTACTTGAAACAATAAGAGCAAAGGGAAACAATTTCACATACAAAGTATGAGAAGAATATGGCATTTCTTATATGAAGAATATGCAAGGATTATAGGATGTGTTTCCATTTTTTTAATTTTTAATTTTTTTATTAATTGAGAGAGCGCATGGGGGGTGGGGTACAGGGAGAGTGAGAGGAAATCTCAAGCAGACTCTGCTTAATGCATAACCCAATAAGGGGCTTGATCTCATGACCTTGAGATACTGACCTGAGCCAAAATCAAGAGTCAGACGGTTAAGATGGTTAACCGACTGAGCCACCCAGGGGCTCCTTTTTTTTTTTTTTTTTTAAAGTAACTTTTCCTTTAAAAAATGATTGGTTGAGGAAGGAAGGAAAGAGGGGGGGAAGGAGGGAGAGAGGAAGAGAGGGAGGAAGGAAGAGAAAAAAAAGAATGAAAGAAAGAGAGAGAAAGAAAGAAAGGAAGGAATGAAGAAAGAAAGACAAAACATAAGTGAATATAGAAAACTGCTGGAGATTTTTGGAAAAAATTATGTTGTGAGGTCAATGCTGACTGAAATTGCATAAATTTATTTATAAGGGGTTTTAAGTAAGCTCGATAATGTCCTGATACAAACCTAGAGTTTAATTTTCTCTCTCTTAAAAATAACAGAATGTCTTAACTATTGATCTGCTTTTAATAAAAGGTTATATAAAGTTTTATTTACCTTTAATGTAATCTTCCTAGGAAATTTTTTTTTTCATGTAAGCTTTATGCCCAATGTGGGACTCGAACTCATGGCCACAAGATCAAGAGTTGCATGCTCCACTGACCGAGTCCACAAGGAACTTGGGAAACAAATATTCTACAGCTCATCAAAATATTTCCTATGCTTCATGTTGTCTTTATCAGGTCTTTAATTACTTAGAAAAACTAAGTCTTTTCAATGTTGAAAGAGCTAAGAATTTTTTTAAAACTATGAAATTTTCTGTATTTGCCCTTAAAATCTTTTCATTGACACTTGAGCTGAATGGATAACTAAGTGTTGTTTCACAATGACCTGTGACCCCATTTGATTAAGTGTTTTAAACATTTTGACGTTTTGGACAAACTTCCCAAAATCAAATTCTGAATGAAGCCTTTTCAACCTTGAACTGACTTAGTGATTTTTCCAGAGGGTCTTTGGAAGATCTCAAAGGACTTGCTCTCTCTCCTTTTAATAAAAGAAATACAAATTATATTTCATATTAAATTATATGGGAAACATTATCAAATGAGAAATGATACTCACCATTCTTAGGTTATATTTATATAGGTATATATTATTAACATAAGTATTCAAAATTTATATGAAATTCCTAAAAATCTGATGTATCCTGGTGTAATGTTAGCAATCACAGTTCTAGTTATTATTTTATAAAATTGTATATCACCAAAAAAGGAAATTTACTTATCAATTGAATCATTTTTTAGTGAACTCTCAGCAGACCTTTAACTATGGCTATTTTCAAGACTTTTTTTATTCACGAACAGTTATTATTTTACTCGTGATTCTTCTCTGAAAGCATTTATAAATCAACTATAGGCAAAAATGTTTCCTCTTCAAAGAGATCCATGGACAGTACTCTAGAATGCTGTACTCTAGGATCCAGGTTTCTGACAACTTTAAGATCATAGCACTGACCTGAGTAAAGATTTCTAGAACTCTAATAGAAAAATTGATTGATTCATAAAACTGCTAACTCAAGATCAAACAAACATGAGTTAATCACATGACCCTGAAGGAACTGATAAAAATGATTATAATTTTTGTGACTTCATTTAAAACATTGCTGGTTCTTTAATGTTTGCTTTTCAGGTTTATAAGGACCCCTTTTCTCCTCTCTTTGAAGCTATCAATAACTTCATACTGTAACTTTTATAATTTACCAAAGCAATTTGGTAAAGTATACCATTGCACACAAAGGCTGAAACATGGAACTTTTTCCCCCTATCAGATCCCTCCAGAATTCAGAAACTCTTATTAACTTTTCTTGGTTTTTATGATATCATATGTCTTTACATAAGTTCAATAATAATCTCTTCTCTTTTTAACAGTACACAATTAGACAAGTCCTTATTAGACAAGCCTTAGCTTGACTCCTTTGCCTAGAGAGACTTTTAAAGGTCTAACCTGAGATTCCTTATTATCAGACAATTTTAAAGAACTAATGTTGGCTTTATGGAGCCTTGGATATTAGCAAAGCTTTGGCTAAAATGTCATATTTGAGAATATGGATAGAATCATTATTCTTGCTACCTTTATATAAATAATCAAGCCAACTTTAATAAGATTAGGCTTATTTTCCAAACAAATTAGTTTCCTTGTGATTATTTTTCATTAAAATGGGATGACCATAGAAAAAAATTACATTTCAATAGAAAAACTATACACATACTCATGATCAGATTCTAGTCTGTTCATTGTCTTTAACATTCTATCATCTGTCTGTAAATCTCAGATAAACTACCTCAATAGATTATGTGTAAATGATTTTCATGCCTGTTACTATACAGACCACTCAAAAAGCGTTGACCAGACAACTCAATGAAGACCAGTGGCTTCATCATCAAAGACAGTCAAACTGCAAATCAGAAAAATCCATCAAATTGAAACTGCCATCTTCAGGGTGCCTGGGTGGCTCAGGTGGGTTAAAGACTGTCTTCTGGCTCGAGTCATGTCTCAGGGTCCTGGGATCGAGCCCTGCATAGGGCTCTCTGCGCAGCAAGGAGCCTGCTTCCTCCTCTCTCTCTCTGCCTGCCTCTCTGCCTACTTGTGATCTCTGTCTATCAAATAAATAAAATTAAAAAAAAAAAAACCTAAAAGAAAAAAAGAAACTGCCATCCTCTTTCTACCATCTAAATTTCCTTCAGGGGCACCTGGGTGGCTCAGTCAGTTAAGTATCTGACTTCAGCTCAGGTCAATCTAAGGGTCTTGGGATCCAGCCCCACATCGGGCTCTCTGCTCAGCAGGGAGTCTGCTTCTCCATCCCCCTCTGCTTACCACTGTCTCTGCTTGTGCTCTCTCTCTCTCCCTCAAATAAATAAATAAAATCTTTAAAAAAATAAAGTTCTTTCAAACTCAAATATAGAAATGTTTTCAACTGGCTACCCTCCAAACTCAGAAATTAAGTTTATAATTTGCTCCAACTATTAACCTTTGTTTTTCTTGTTTTCATAACAGTGTCTCTTATTAAATTATCTGATTATTCACAACATATACAGCCTGTATACGAGGAAGCTCACACGGAACATCCCCTCCTGAAATGAAATATCCTTGTGTTCATCTTCTTCTAAGTAATCATGAAAATGGTGATTGTCGTTACATATGTTGTGCCTATGTAAATAACTCAGAAAAACTGAGATCCAATTACACATTGCTTAAAAAATGCAGATTGCCTTAAACTTGAATCTTAATGTAATCCTTTTTTATTTATTTAGCTGATTAAATTTTGGTTCCTGGAAATCTCTGCTCTGGAGAATTTTTTTTCAATCCTGGGCTATTTGTTTCTTTGCAGTCATCGTATCAGCCTCCCTAATGCTTTGTATCCTCTCAAGGGTTTTAAATGCCATTCATAGGTCAGATTTATCCATCAGGATTAGACAACTGGAAGAATCCAAGGATGGTTATACAAATGATGAAAACAGTGACTATGTGACCCTCCATCCCAACTACTCAACCACTGGAGGTGGCAACTCCATGACTCTCCATCCTGCCTAGGTCAACAATGATATCTGAGAGTAATACTATATTGGTTAGTCACCCACTCAGCTTGCTGAAAGAATGACCAAAAGAGGAGAATTGTTAAATAAAATCAAATGGAGACCAGGCTTGAAAATCTCCTACGTAGACAAAACCATTCAAGTCATGTAAATAAAACTAATTGAGCTTATTTCAATAAACATAAGTGAAACTCAACTTAGATTATTTTTCATAAATGCCTCTGATGAGGGGCACCTGGGTGGCTCAGTGGGTTAAAGTCTCTGCCTTCGGCTCAGATCACGATCGAAGGGTGCTGGGATCGAACCCCACATCGGGCTCTCTGCTCAGCAGGGAGCCTGCTTCCTCCTCTCTCTCTGCCTGCCTCTCTGCCTACTTGTGATCTCTCTCTCTCTGTCAAATAAATAAAAAATATCTTTAAAAATAAATAAATAAATAAATAAATGCCTCTGATGATTATAAAGGAAACTTCAGTTATCTTCCTAAAATGGCATGAGATACTCACTTTTATCCAATCCCTTGTTGGCTGGAAACCCCAATTGTAATAACCAATAATTGTAAAGGTTAAATTACTTTCTCATTTTCACTTTATTAGCTCTCCTATAACATCATCTCCCTGAATTTCATAACGTATTTGAATTTGAAAGAGCCTAGTTTGCAAACTGCTTTTATATGCACACACACAAAAATTCTTGCTAAATATTGTCTTACTTTTTTGGTTTTAGTTTCTTCTATTTCTGGATTTCAGATGCTTGAAAACTTCAAAAGAGATTTTTAAAGAACTCCCAAGCTAAAAAGAAATACAAGTAAATTACAAACTATTTATAACTCAACAAGAGTGCTGCATGACAAAATTCATGGGATGCAGCCAAAGCAGTACTTGGAAGCCAGTGAAGAGCCATAAACAGATGTATTAATAAAAAAGATATGAAACGAACTCAACTTTCAAATCAAGAAGAGCAACAACAAAATAATCCAAGGAAAGGAGAAGGAAGGAAATAGAAAATACTTTTTAATTATAAATTAATCAATAAAATAAAACTGGTCTTTTGATGTGACCAACCTTTGGTAAGTTTGACTAAGAGCGAAAACGCATGAACACATGGTACTTGAGGAAGGCACAAGTAAATTTTACACACAAAGGCAAGTTCCTTAACTTTGCTCAGTGCAGGAAAGATGCAGATAATAAAAGCCCCTGGCTCACAAATTTTTGACAGAATCAGATGAAACAGCGTATGTATAGGACTTCTCACCTTGCCTGGCCCATAGAAACAACAGTAAACACTAGTAACCATGATGTCATCAACTTAGAGCAGTGACTCTCAGTCCTGGCTTTGCGTTGGGATTCCTGTGGTAACTTAAACTCTTGTTGATTGACTATTTCTGTTACTAGGAGCAGTCTGATTTCCTCATTGGCAGAATCACTTTTATCATTCCCCAAACTACTTCGTAACACAACAATACTCCATAGGTGTTTCCAAACTTGAGAGTGTCTGATTTTGTAATCTTCTTTCCCCTGAATATTTCTTAGGTTTCTTCTCAAATAAGCTTCAAGATTGGGAGAGTCTGAGGGGCACTGGGTGGCTCAGTTGGTTAAGTGTCTGCCTTCAGCTCAGGTCATAATCCCAGAGCCCTATGATGGAGGCCTGGGTTAGGATCCCTGCTCAGCGGGTAGTTTCCCCACTCATGCTCTCTCTCATTCTCTCCCTCTCTCTCACTCTCTCTCAAATAGATAAATAAAACCTTATTTAAAAAAAGAATAGGAAAGTTTGAAATTAGAATATTTTTCAGCATTTTCTTTATTTTTCCTCTCTACCTCCTTAAAGTCCATATTCAATGGTTAGTTAAGCACAAAATAAAATTGTAAACAGTGAAGCTGTCTTAGTTTGGGTTCCACAGAAGCAGACCCTGAGATGCGGATTTGTGTTCCAGTAGTTCATCTGGGAGACGATCTCAGGAAGCAATAGCAGGAGAGCAGGAAACAGCCAAGGAAGGGAAGGAGGCCAAGAAAGTACATGAACGCCTAGGTTGTCCCTGTGGCATGTAGTAAGGTGTCAATCTCTTTTTCACTATTTGCTGGTCAGGAAGTCTATAATGCCCCTGACCATCTTTAAAACAATTTAAAAAAAAACAACAACATTATTTTCTATTTGTGACAATGAACTAACCAAGAATAGAGAGGCCATCAATCACAAAACTGGCAGGATATAAACTTCTAATGAGCATCTTGGGGTCAAGAGGTTCTTCTGAGGTTCAGATGGCGGTATCTTTGCTTCCTGAAACACAATAACTAAGAAATGAAAGTAATAACAATATTGTGATTTGTAGGATCCCTTTAACCTTCCAAAATGTTATTCTATTCACTTATGCTTTCATTCAACATGCTTTTACTTTAGATTTACATTTATAAGAAGCAATAAGCTCTAAAGAAGATGCGTAAGATAATTATTGCCCTTTAAAATTCTTGAAATAACCTATGAAGTACCATATACATGGTCTGCGCACTAACAGAGTAGTTGGTTTGCATTTAGACACTGTGTTGTATTAAAAAGATGTTTAAGGCACCTGGGTGGCTCAGTTGGTTGGGTAACTGCCTTCAGCTCAGGTCATTATCCTGAAGTCCCGGGATGGAGTCCCACATCGGGCTCCCTGCTCAGCAATGAGCCTGCTTCTCCCTCCGACCTTCTCCCCTCTCATGCTCTCTCTCTGTCAAATAAGTAAATAAAATGTTTTAAAAAATGTTTATTTAAACAGCAGGTTGATAATCACATTTAGCACGAGACGCTCGCTCTAAGAGGAGCACAAGCAAATGAAAACTGACAAAAGAAAGGCAGATTCAAGATTCCCATCTCGTGCTCTCTCTAGAGCAGGAATCAGCAAACTTTTCCTGAAGGGGAAAAGTTGCAAATATTTTAGGCTTCGCAGTCTCTGTCACAAGTACCCAACTCTGCCACTGTAGTCGGAGAACTAACCTAGACTACATGGAAATGAATGGACATGCAGTGTCCCAATTAAACTTCATTTACAAACACAGGTGGGCAGCAAGGTTGGACCTGCACTTTGTAGTCTGCAAGCCCCATTCTAGTTGCCCACCCATTGCCAGGATTGGTAAACGAAATCACAGAGGCTATTTTGATGGCTTTTCCTCTCTCCTCTGTGAAGCTAGATTTACTGAAATTCAGCAGTTAGGCAATGCAGTTCTACTGGACTGAACACCTGTGTCAGGAAAGACGGAGGGTACCTAGGCAGAGGAAGGACAACATCTTGCCCTCACAGAGATCTTCACTGTGGAAGCGATAGTTAACTGTGCTTTAAAGATTCAAACTTTTCATTGAATAGAGTTGTCTCTGGGGCAGCTGCCCAGCCAAGGACTCTAGTTCCCCATCTCCTTTGACTCTAGGTGGAACCACCAACCTCACCGATGAGATATGAGCAGAAGTAAAATGAGTCACTCATGATCCAAGATGGTGAAGACGCAGGTGTGCATTCTCCATGAGTTCATCCTGTGTTTTCTGGCTGGGTGTGTACAACTCCAGGGATCTCGGGGATGACAGAGCTACAGTCCAGAAGGAACCTGGGTCCCAGAACTCCAAGTAATTGATAAATATACTTTATTGGGCTAAGTCTCTAAAACTTGATGGTTTTATTCATCATGGCCCCTAGCATTACCCTGAAACAACAGTGCAGCACAGGACACAAACTCTGGAAACTGTCCTCCCTGAGGCCAGTGAGAACTATGCAAATGATGAGCCGTGAGGTACCAAAGAGGGAATGATGGAAGAAACTCCTTCAACGTGGGAATTCTGGAAATACGTACCAGTTAGTGGGCCTAGAAAGATTAGCCCATCTGATCTTCATAAATCACCCTGTCACCACATTGGACACGTTAAGACTCTGAGATTCAGGATGGTTCAATGACTCGGGTGGCCATGGGCTCCGAATCAACTCCAGTTCCCTTCTGCTTGCATGACACTGTCTGAAACCTCTTTCTGAAAAAGCACAAGCCCATAATCTGGAGACTGGACTGCACTGGCTGAGACAGGGTTTCTCCAGAAGATACGTCCCACGTTCCTCTGCACAAGACAGCTAGCTGTTGCCGCATCTGCTGGAGCAGTCTTGCTCCGCAATCCATGACTGAGCCAACTCCTTTCCTTCCTCGGGGGAAGGAGCTAATCAGGACATTAGCGGCGGGAAGGGGCTCGTTCAGGGGCGAAGGTGCTCCCGGCAGCAAAGCAGATTGCTGGCCTCCGTGTTCCCATCCTCCAGCAGGTCTGGCAGCGTGGGAGGGGAAAGGCAGGCAAGAGAAAGGAGCAGGGCAGGGAGGAGGGACGGGGGCATGTTAACTATTTCTATTTTTCACTTTGAAAGATTTTTGACACATGAAAGAGAAGAATTTGAATACATCTGCACACACGAAAAAGCCAGTTTCCCAAGGGCAGCTTTCCCTGCTCCAACATTCTTTCTGGCAAGAGAAAGCAGCCCACACTTTGCCTTGCTTTTTCTTGTTCCTGATCATCTATCTTAAAAGCAGATCTCTTCTTCTCTTTTTTTTTTCCCTCCCTATGGAAACAACAACAGGGGGCTATGACCTACAGGATGAAAACACACACCTCCCCTGACATAAACACCAGAACACACAGCTGTCTCGAACACACCGCTCTCGCCGGTTTGATTTATGCTGAAAACAAACCCATCTCCTTTCTACTCATGCAAACGTACCACTTCAAGATGTTTTGCAACCTTGCATCAGACGAAAACTGTATCTAAACCCACAAGTCTGTGTTAAAGAGCAGAATTCAACCAGAACAGATTGAATTAAGATAAACAGCTTTAAAAATACATTAACTGTTTAAATTTGCTTTTCCCTGCCCACCCGTCCCCTGTTTGTATCCACATACACGAACCGATTTGACTAGATGAGCTTATAACTAGCTGGAAAGGTGGAGGAAGAGTAAATTGCTGTGACCTTTCTGGCCACAGGTATCAAACACCTTTAAAATCTACATTCCCTTTGACCCAGTATTTCCACTTCTATGAATTTATCCTAAGGAAATAATCACACAAGCAGGCAAAGGTTTATAGACAAGAATGTCCATCAAAGAATTTATAACAGCAAAACAAACAGAAAAACACTTAGAAATCCAACAAGAGATAACAACAGTTTTCTGAGCTATAGTTTCTATAAAATGAAACAATATGAAGTCATTTGAAATGATCCTGTTGTGTGGTGCATAAACAATGAATTGTGGAACACTGAAAAGAAATTTAAAAAATAAATGAAAATTTTAAAAAAATGATCCTGTTTCTATTTAACATAGAAAAATATTAAGTAAGAACCAATTTACAAAACAGCATACAGTATGTAGAGTGTAAGGGAACTATCAGAAATTCGTATTTTGGCATTGGAAAGTCTGGAAAATATGTACACCAAAATATTCAGAGTGAGTTATCTTTGATTCATGGAAATTTGCGTGCCGTTAATTCTTTGCTTGCTTCTCCGCATCCTCTCACTGTTTTTCTCTAAACAGACACTACTTGTACCACAAAAAGTAATGAAAAAAATGAATACAAGTAAGCAGAGTGGTTCTAGGAGATTTTTGATCACTACGGTCCCAGCTACCTGGAATGGCCAAATTTTCCACTAACCCGTCAGTGGTTGCAGAATTAGAACAGAAACCCCCAGTTCAAAGTGTGCTAACTAAATGTTTGACACATCTAGGCTTCTCAGACTCCTTGCCGTGACACTTCTATGAGACTTTACTATATAAATATATAGTTTATATTTTAAAATACAAGTACAGTAATTGGAAGATGCCACCATTCCACTGTCCTCCGGACAGGTGGAGAGGGGAACAGGAGCCCTATAGAAATGGGTCTACCATGGAGTTTTTTTGTTTTCTGTTTTTTGTTTAAGTAGGAAGAGCAGAGAGAACAAAGAATAACCTTCAGTCGACAGGTCATTTGATGGATGCCCTGGCCATCTGCAAGAGGCCTGGAGCACCCTGGGTCCTGGGACGTGGGCCAGGAACCGGCTGGTGAGGAGGGCTCCGCAGCCTAGAGCCTCCGACACCGAGCGCCCCTCGGCGAAAGCTGGGGTGGCTGCCAGGTTCATCTGTTTAATCAGCGAGCTCCCAGATGATGCTTGGGGTTTCATATGGATCATTCCAGCCTCTCTCAAATCGATCAACAAGTATTGATTGAGTGCCTACTGTTTGCCGGGCTTGACGCGAGGCATTTTGGGAGATGCGGAATGAGTACAGAACAAGGTCTCTGTCCTCTTCAATTAGCGCTACAAGCCCATGCGTCGCGCAGTGGGAACTGCCTGAGTGTGACAGTGGGAGCTGCAGAAGTGCAGAGGACAGGGCGCACTGAGGTCAGGGAGGCCGGGAAGACTCCAGACCAAGGCTGACTTGGAAGGGGGGGGGGGGGGGGGTGGTCCAGGGATATCACTGGTTGAGATATGAATATGTATGAGGGGAACACTAGCCCCAGTAACAAATCACTCTGAAATATCAGCGCCCTGACACAGCAGAAGCTTATTTCTTGCTTATTTCAGGCAGAACACTGAGCACTGGGGATGGGGATGGGGGTGGGAGCCCTCCACGCAGGCCCTCCGGGTCCCACGCTGTGGCTTCACTTAGTTCACATGCCCTTCAGCGCCACTCAGGGTTTCAACTTTCTCCCAGCGAACAGGGAGAGGTGGGCCAGGATCACGTGGACGGTGGAGGTAGTCCGGGCCTGCCGGGGGCTCACCTCTCTTCTTCCACATTCCCAGTCTCTGACCTGCCTGGTGGGAAAGAAGGTGAGAGCTATGCCCCCCGGTGGGGCTGCCGCTTTCAAACTTTGATGGGAAGTTAGCCACGGACAAGGCCAGAGGAGAGAGCCAGGGCAGCAGACGGGGAAGGTGCAGGGGACGCTCACACGGGAGGGGACAGAATCTGGCATGGAGTGTGGAGCCCAGGGACAGAGGAAAGGAGAGGACTCTGACAGCAAGATAACTTAGGATGACTCTTGAGGTGATAACAAAACATACAGCTGGAAAGTTCAATCCAGGCAGAGACCTGCCTTGGTGACCAGCACTGTGGGTTTGGGGGACTGGAATGACTTTAGGGAAGGCCTGCGTTCCCCCAGTGCCACAATGAGAACCCCTTGAAGGGTTTCAAGGCCCTGTGGCCATCTTCATTGTGGGCTTGGCCGGAAAGGTCGAGAAGTTTGCAACCCGCCCCCTTTCAATATTACTTGGATCTTAGCAAACGTCCATATTCCTGATGCAAATTAGAGAAACCAGGAGGAGCTTAGTTGGAACAGAGGGTCCTACGGGTCCCCGCTATCCTATGAAAACCATGTGGGTGGGTTTTCAGGAAGGCCCAGAGCATTCTACCTGAGGCTGTTGGGGGTGTGCTCTACTGGCCCACGGGGACGGAAGTCTCAACCCATCCCAGGGCCAGAGAGGTGATGAGGTGCTGTCCCATAACTATGAATATCTGTGTTTATATTGTTTTCAACGAGGGCACATGGATGGACCTCCCCAGGCCACAGCTCTCTCAAACCAGAGAGTTCAACAGGACGATCTATCTGATTACAGATTACAGCGGAGGGCCTCCACAGCTGTAACAGCTGACCACGTGACTGCCCAGCACACAGGAAGCCCACATAGATGCCGATAAGATCCTACACATTCAAGAATTCAAAATTAAAAGTTGAAATAGGGGAAAGGAAAAGGTCTTAGAGATTGTTAGACTAACATTGTCCAAAATGTATTTCAAAAATATCAGTTCTGCAGATTCTTACTAGGCTGTGCAAATGTGTGTGTATGTGTGTTTGTGTGTATGTGTATCAAATGTGTGTGTATGGTGTGTTTGTGTGTATGTGTATCTACTCATCTACCTCTAAAATATAAATACATATCTTTACGGCATGTATCTATCTATGTATGTCTACCTGTTCCTATCTATATACACAATATGTGGATACATATTTCTGTAGAGGATCTATCCCTCTCTCTCTCTCTGTGCTTAGGTAGGTAGACAGAGTAAAAGCAGCAGCCATACGTTAAGGCTGGCATCGTGCAAGAGTTTTCATGCCTTGGTTCTTCTAATCCTCCCAGAAACCTTGTCATCAGTGCGCCCATTTTACAGACAAAGAAATTGATGTTTATAGAGTTTGAGCACCTGCCCGAGCTCTCTGCAAAAGATGTAAGCTCGGCGGGACCTCATGCTAGCTTCTGCTCTCAGCCCTCACACCCTGCTGCCTCCTGAGGGTCAAGCCAGCGTGCGGCCCGCTGGGGTGTTTACCTGTTTGTCTCCAGCAAAACTGCTCAGAGTCCTGCCTGTCTGTCACATGTGCACAGAGCAGCCCAGTGGTTAAAGCACAGATTTGAAGGCAAGGCTGCTGGGCCTTGAGGCTGTTTTGCCCCCTACTGACTATGACCTTGGGCCCATCATTTAACCTCTCTGTCCCTCATCCATAAAACAAGTAGCACCTGCCGCACGGGATTGGGATGGCCCGCAAGGACAGTGTTCATATGCTTTGAGATCAAAACCAACTGCAGTTTACATGCTGGCTATTACTAGAGTGGGCAGCGCGGTCCACCACACTGATCCTGGAGCTCGGTTTTCCCAGAGCTCGGTTTCCCCAGCCAGTGACACAACCCCGGCCATCCTTCTCACTTCACTGTGATGGAGCTGAGGCGATTAGGCTGGCTCAGTGGCCCTTAGGTTGTTGCTGCTCTAGCCTATGGGGGACCGGAAGTCAGGTCCCCAGACGCAAAGCCCCGCCCAGCCCCCCAAACCCACTCTGCCTCTCTCTGGCAGCTTCAGCAAGTTTAGCCACAGAATTGTAAGTAATGCAAATCCCAAGGCTCCAGCCTTTCCTTCCCCTCTGAGTGTCTTTCCAAGGCCCGGGGCAGGGACTTGTTTTCACTCAAAACAAAAAACAAGTGGTCCGAAGTTCTGTGCAGCGGTGGCGGTGGCCTCCTAGAGGGCGGTGTCTAGGGCTGGCCCCGCTCCACCAGCCTTTCAGCGGCCTGAGGCCCAAGGACACTGGGCGCGAGCGCTGGATGCGGGTGGCCCCCACCTCTGCGCCACATCCCAGTGGGGCAGCCCGCCCCGTCTGGGCAGTGCCCAGAACACGCCCTGGGAGCCTGGAAAGGAGGAAGGAGGGCACTCCTCTCTCTTGAGCTCTTGGAGGGAAGCATTTTGCAAAATAGAAAAGATTCATGTGGCTCAGCCAGTAAAATGACCCAAGCTAGGATGAAAAGTTTCCCGTGAGGATGACAGCCCTTGGATGTGAGTGATTCCTTTGTGATGCTCTGTGTATCTTACCGCTCTGGTCTGGCGAGTCCTGTGTGTGTGTGTGTGTGTGTGTGTGTGTGTGTGTGTGTGTGTGTAAAGGCAGAAAAAGATTAAGAAGAGCCAGGAGGGGAGAAGATGACCCCAGGGAGGGCCAGAGAGCAGCCTGTGAGCTTGGAGCTGTTCTGTGGTCCCTCCTCGGGGGGGAGGCCTTGTTTCCACCTCCCCCCACCGCCGGCTTGGGGGGTTATGCCTGTCTGCTCACCAGGTCTGAGCCCAGCACCCACCTGCCACCTTTTTCTCATCCTGATTACATAAGCTGGCCCAACATTTCAAGTACAGCACCCCCTTTTTGTGCTCTGGATACAATGTACCTTTAATCGTAAGTTATTAATGACTATTTATTACTCACCGGGTGCTGAGTTCGCTAAGCTGAGCGCTTCCCAGGACCCAGTGTCCCCCGTGTGCACCATTTCCTCTTAAAGGAGGAGGATTCCGGGAACCTGCTGTCTCCAGAAAGGCCAGGGGAATGGGCTGCAGGCATTGGCTTGGTAGAAGGATAAGATTAATGGACTTCACAAATAAAATCCGTGGGTCCTTTCAGCTACTCTTGCCCACCTCCAGGGGCAAACACGTCAAGAGGGTCTGCGAGCTGCTGAGAAGGAAATCTCTTTCTCAGGTCTGCTGGCCAAAGTAATGACCGCCCATGACAATGAGATGTCCCATGAGATGCTCTGTCTATGCAAATGGACACAATTTATTAAGCATCAGCTGGGCTCCTCTCTTGAATCCAAATAAAGCAGTTTTGTTGTTGTCAGTTTTTTGTTTTGTTTTGCTTGCTAAGCAAAAAAGAAGCTAAATATGTTCGTGTTAAACCAGCAACAAACATCTGCTTAAACATCCTAGTCATTGTTTTCAATATACTCGGGAGTTTTTGAATTAATGGGCTTTACTATTATCCCTCTTTTTTTATGATTTTATGCTATATGTAGATTCAGAGAGAGCATGCGCACAGCATAAGGATGAGAAAGATGAAAGATGAGAACCCGTCAGTTTGCCCAGAGCAACCTGTATGTCTGTGAAGACCCCTAACTTCTCATCTCTCCTAAGAGATGTTTTAGGATCAGCACCATCTAGGGAGCTGGGGGTCACAGCTGAAACTGCTGGGGATCAATCACTTATTCAACAAGCACTTACTAAGTACTTACTACTCGCCAGATACTGCGCAAGGCACGAGGGACCAGCTACACACAAGAAAGCTCCAGTTTCCACCTTCCAGAGTTTCCATCAAGGGCCTTGAGAGCGAAGACCATTAGATGGGTCCCCTAGTTAGACAGATGAGGACAGAGGAGACCAAGACCCAGAAAGGAAAAGGAATATGTCCAAAGCCACCTTACGCCCACGTGCCAGAGCAGGGACAGAAGCCCAGGTCTGCTAGCCCGAGGGTAGGCTCTGCCCCAGTGTGTGTTCTCCACCTCTAACTGAAGAAAGCATCCTCAGTCAGTTTCCCGTGCCTGTGGCACATGGCGGATCAAGGGACCATGACAAGAGAAACCAAAGGAAGATCACATTTGAAACCACACCGTGCACACAGCTTCTGCTGCCTGTTTTGCTACCTGCCCATGTAAAGCACATCACCAGCTTCCAAAGGGCGGCTCCCCTATGCGCATCACTGATCACACATACATGATTAGAAGAAAAAAAGTCCTCAAAATAGTTATACAAAGACATTGCTTAAGAAAAATCTTTTCTCGACGCCAAAAGAGACCGGTTCTTCTCAGATCCCAAGGAGTTTACAGGTGAAGTCAGAAGTGAATAGGCCTGAGCTGGAGGTCAAAGTGGACCGCAGCATGAGGTCACTGCCTTCTTAACCTCAGTCCCCCAGGCATCAGTTGCTCCCCCTCCTCTAGGAAGTGAGGTTAGGAAAACAGGCAGCAGAGGTGGGCCACAAGAAAAGGACAAATAATGACACTGGCTAATACTTACTAGCACCTTCTGTATGTCTGGAGTTGGGTTATATTCAGCATGTCATCCAACGGTCGCGACAGCCTGTGAGGTGGGTGTTAGGGCCCCCGTCTTACAAGGGAAGGCATGGAGCTTCACCTTTCTCCCAGGTACTCAGCCAATAAGTGGCGGGACTTAATTCCAAACCTGAATCCCCCTGACTCTAAGGACCTTCTTTTGTCCACCACAGCAATAAAACGGAGCCGTTTTTGTGGGAAGAGATGATGAGAACAAGGAAGAAGTACGATGAAAAGGAGGGGCATGGGGGGGCTCAGGCAGTGAATCAACAAATGTTTAATAAACACCAGCTACACACGAGGCATTCTGCCAGGCAGATGGTAGAAGGATACCAAGGAAACCGGTCCCTCCTGCCGCCCCAGCGAGGGCATGAGCCCAGCGTTCACCCACTGGTCAAGCCGGGAACTGAGTCAACACCCATGACGACCCCTCCCACCCTTTGCAACTTCCACCATCTCGATCCCTTTGGATGCTGTCTGTCTATCTGCTCACTTGCTAAGTGGAGAGATTCAGGTGTCTCCGTCATGAATGCAAATGTAGATAAAGTCATTAGGACAGCCTAAGGCACCTAGCAAGTTCCCAGTAATAGAACATCGCCAGAATAGTAGGAACCAGCTCCCAGCTCCCTACGGGGAGCTGTCATTCCTGCATTTTCTTTACCAGCTGAACTGATGGTGAAACTGACACCGGAATCCTCAGAGAGCAAGATCAAACATGGGGAAAACCAGGGGTGGTTTCAAGCCAACAGGTCCACCCTCTTTTGCTAAAGATATCTTGGGAGTGTCAGGTATCTGCATTTTTCACATAAAGGATCCCATTCTCTCTTAAAATTTCTTCAAGACCTAAATAAAATATGAGCATTTTAGAAATGGGCCCCCAACAGAATAGCTTTGTGAGTGGTGCTATACACTAGGAATATATATGAGCCACTTCTATAATTTCAAATTTTATGTATCCACATTAAAAAAAGTAACAATATTAATCATAATTTAAAATTTTTATTTACCCCAATAAATCCAAAATGTTATCATTTCATTGTATAATCAATATGAAAATTACTAATGAGGGAGTTTACATTCTTTTTGGGTGTGCCAAATCTTAAATAGCTGGTGAGAATCTTACACTCACAGCACATCTCAATTTGGACTAGCCACAGTTCCAGTGCTAACCATTACATGTGGCTAATGTCTACCATTTTGGATGTTGTACATTTAGAGCAAGCTGAGTCTGTTCCTTTAAAGATCAAAACATCTCCCCCATTAACTGGTGTGTGTGTGTGGATCATTAGAGTAGCAGGTGGTCCTACTGGTCTCTCTTCCCCCAGGGAATGTGGGAAGAAGGAGCCTGTATCTGGCCAGAGCAAATCACACAAACCCATCCAAGGTCCTGCTGATAATACATTCATAGAGTTTCACACCCCAGCACACAAACAGGCTCTGGCTAAATAAGCTTTTACAAATACCTTCAGATCTGTGACCACCCCTCCCCAAAACTGGCTTCACAAAGACAATACTTCTGCATCCCAAACACTCCCTTTTAAATGACCACCCAAGGCCCCCACTTTCTCTAGCTTCCTGACAGCAATAAGGCTCTGAATAATTTATTCATTTTTTACAGATTTCCTAAGCATCACTGGAGGCTGGCTACCTTGCTGGTTGAATGAGATATAGCTCCTGGCCTCAAGGCTGTCACCAGGGGACACAAACAATATTAGGACCCACCTTTCTCGGTCCTTTTCTTAGAATTCCAATTGGAACTATCATGAGTGTATCCCAGAATGACAACTTTCGTGACCCCTCAGCCTGCAAGCTGGCTTCTGCTCTTGGTTGTGGTACCCTCTGGATTAATCAAATTAGCTGCCCTGTACTACCTCCACTGTGTATTTCAAGTCCACAGCTCGTGTAGGTTCCCAGGGCCACCCAGATAACCTGGAGAAAGGATGTTTATCCAGCTGTGCCTCTGACCCAAGATCCTTTCCCCCACGCTTGTGTTCTAGGTGCTGGAGATCAGAGTTACAGACAACTGTGGACTGACTCCTGTAGGACAATGAAAGCCATCAAGAATTCTGCTTGTCTCCAATTTCTCTCTATGTCCAGAAAGACCAACCAGAGGAAAGTTTTCATGGAAGAAAATGCCAAGTAAATGCCGGTAGTAACTGACTCATGAAGACAGCCATTAGATGTAAGCTCAGTCAAGTACACTGAGTCTTAACAGCCAATACGTTGATAGTCTCAGTTATTTCTCATCGACCAGCTCTCATGACCATGTGTGGGCATAACCATAGTCTTAGAACTAAAACTACCCACGAGAAGACATTTAGCTCTCACATAACACGATCACCCCCAAAACCATCAGACTACATGACCATCAGGAGTTCCGTTTCGAAGGAGACAAGTAGAGGTGTTGAGGTGGCTACTGACTGTATGAATCTGGAGTTCAGGAAAGAAAATCAGGCTAGAGATGGAAATAGATGAGTCATCAGTGTACGGATGATATTTAAAGCCAGGAAGCTCTCAATCAGGGGATTGAGAGAAGATAGAAAAGATTAGAGATCCAAGGACTGGATGCTGGAGTCGGGGAGATGAGGATTCTGAGGGGGTGTAGTCCACACAGCAAGAGGGAACACATCATCAGTAACCTTGATGAGAGTGATCCTTTTGGATTGTTGGGAACAAACGCGTTATTATGGTGGATTCAAGAGAGACTGGAGGACAGCAGTTGGTTACAGAAAGTATAGACAGCCTTTCAGAGTTTTTGCCATAAAGGTGGGCAAAACGATGAGGCAGTAGCTAGAGGCAGTCAAGAGAGTCTGCGCTTTATTAAAGATGTAGAGAAATTACAGCATGTCTACACGACGATGGGAATGGTCTACAAAGGATGGGAGATTTTAATAATTCAGGAGAGAGAAGGGTGATTTCAGGAACTATGTCCTTGAATTGGCGAGAGGAGGGAATCCAGTGCAAAAGCTGAGGTTCTGGACCTAAGGGAGAGGAGACTGGTCATCCATAGCAAAAGGAGGGAAGGCAGAACTTCTGGTGTCAAAAATCCAAAAACAGCAGGAGCCTGAGTGGCTCAGCCTTTGGCTCAGGTCATGATCCCAGGGTCCTGGGATCGAGTCCATGCATCGGGCTCCCTGCTCAGTGGGGAGTCAGCTTCTCCCTCTGCTCTTCCCTGCCGCGCGTGTACTCGCGGTCTCCCTCTCCCGCTCTCTCTCTCACACACAGAAAAATAAATAAAAATCTTTTCTTAAGTATCCAGAAATAGCAAAATTAGAACTACCAGATCAATAAAATAGTATTTAGTAAGAGTTTATTGTGCATTTAAAAACAGTTCACAAACTAGGAGCTGCCAAATTCAAAACTGATATGAAACTCATGGCCATGACATTACAGGCTATCTTACAAGGAATAGAGAAGTTGTTTAACCTTTACAGTGATTGGTTATTACAATTGGGGTTTCTGGTCAGCAGGGGATTAGTTAGAAGTGAGTCTCTCATACCATTTTAGGAAGATGACCAAGTTTCTTTGATGACCATCATAGACATTTACACGAAATAACCCAAGTTAAGTTTCACTTATGTTCACAGGCTAGGTTTAATTTTGTTTAGGTGGCTTAAACGGTTTTGTCTGCTGAAGGAATTTCCAAGACCAGTCTCCGTTTTGTATTTGATTTTAATTCTGGGCACAGGGGCAGGTAGGTGAGTGGACTGGGTATTGGGAGTGCGCACAAGTTCTCCTCTGATAGCTTCTATCTTCCTGTTGAAATAGCAAACCAAGATCATCACCTGGTAGTAAATATGGGGAAGGTTTGAGGAGAGAGAAAGGAGAAATTAGTCAGACGTGAAAGTGTGAGCGGACCCGAGAGAATTCCACTGGAATCCACTGGGTTCCGCTGGAATCCACTGCAAGTCAGAGGTCGTGAATTTAAGGCAAGAGTGGTCGCTGTGGCCGTGTGAATCTGTCTGGTCCCATTCAGCTGTGCAGGCGCAACTGTGGGGCAAGAGCACGGCTGGATTGGGCCAGAGAAGGAATTTGCGGGGAGACGCTAGCAAAAGGAGCATGTGTGTGTAGATGGAAGTACAATGACAGGCCAGGAACTGAAGGTGGGTAAGAGGGAGTGCAGCACCGTGGGAGGAGAGAGGATGCTGAGAAGGCGGTAGGCTCAGTGGCCTTGCAGGCACCGGGCAAGGGTGAGTTGTTAGGTTTGGGGAACAGAGAGCGGGAACCGAACAGATGTGGAGTGCACGTTATGGGAACACAACGACTGGAGTTGAGGGGCTGACGGCCACAGCTATGACTTGAGAGGAAGGTGGGCTGGAAACCAAGGTGAATTGGAAGGAAGAGGTCCAGGAGCAGGTAGGCTAAGGTAAGAAAGGATCCCCGACCACTAATGACAGCAGGAATACTGGCAAGGGTCATAGCCAGCTGGGAGGCAGAGTCTTCAAGGAACCAGGGGGATGACCCTGGAGGTGGCGAGGGGAGGAGGGGGAGCAGGGGGAGAGCACGACGGCGAGCACGGATCTTAGCACACTATGTGCCAGGCTCTCTGCTCTCCACAGTCCTTCGGAGCAGCTATCATTACCGGCATGAGAATAAATCAGATCCCAGCCTGGAAGAAAGAAGCTCCGTCAGTCACTTTCACCACGGCCTCGCTCCCTCCCTGCAGGGGCTGACTACTGGGCACAGCCATGCTCAGGTTCCCACATTAACAAAATGTTTCCCTTCACCTTGCCCACAACATGCTACTGCTTCTAGAATGGTTTCTTTCTGCCACCAGCTGCCTTGAAAGAAAGACGTACATGCCCTGTTCCCTGACCCACACTTCAGGTTTCTTGAAAGTGGCTCCAAGTGAACAAGTGGTTGGACCCAGGCTTCCCTCCTCGCCAGCCTCTCTCCCTCGTTCTCTCCTTGAGCTGTCGCTGACCACTGGCCCCGCATCCCCACGGACCTTGGCGTGACGTCCACCTCCCTCGTCAGCCACGTGTAGGTCCCTCCACCTCTCTGATAGTCTATCTGGGTCATCTTCAGTAGTTCCTCTCCTACGGGTAACTCTTAAAATAGCCATTCCCCAAAACCCCAAGAAGGCTTTTGGTCCCAAACCCCAGAGCCTGAGCCAGTGGTTCCTAGCCATCATGAGACATCACTGTCACCTGGTCCCAGTGCCAAAAGTCTGAAGTAATGGGTCTGAGATGCTGCCCAGTATCTATATGGTTTTTCAAGTCGCCCGGGCAATTCCCCTGTGTGGCTGGTACACTGAGCATGTCTTGGGGGAGGGGGGTTAGCTGAGAGGAAAGGACAGAGGAAGTCACAAGAGCAAGGGAGTGGGGGCTAACAAAACTCCCTCCCCCCCAGAACCCCTGCACAAAGGGCATGCCCAGCATCTGTCCTGCTTCTGGTCTCTGAAGCCACTTCTGAAACATTTTCACTTCTAAATCTTTCCCTCCCCCGCAAAAATCTATCTCCCTCCTGAGCTGAAAACAATCTGCTAGAAAGGAAAAATAAGTAGAATAGACCAATTTCTCCTTGTTAAGACAGCTCCACAAGAATTGTTTTATTGCTTTTCTTGGAGTTTGATATTTTTTTTTTCTTATAAGATCAGGCAAAAATGAGCATTAGTATTCCATGTATCCACAGAGGTGACCCTTGGTATTAAAGAAAAAAATAACATAAAGCAACAGACCGTTCCCATCAGGATCATGTTCGGTGTTATTTTTCTCCCCTAACAGTGTTTTCATGATTCGGATAATTGAATGGGAGCATGAGAAGGTCCCCTCAAGGCCATTTGGTGCAGCCCGTCATCCCTCGAGGAACGGGGGAGGCTTCACTCAAGGACCATGATCTTATCGTCAGACCCACCTGAGTTCCAGTCCCAGCTTGGCCACTTTCTAGCTGAGCCCCTTGGGCATGGAACTTACATTAATGTAGGCCCCTCCGTCTACTTGTCCACAAAAAGTGGACCTCGATACCTGCCTCTACCGTACCACAGAGCTTTTGGGAACAATAAATGCGTCAACAATAAATGCTGGTCCTCTGAGTTGAATTTTGGATGTTGAATGTGATATTTGAGGCTGGAACCATGACCACACACAGAAGTATTTTGACGCGGTCAGTTTCTGTCACCAGAATTCAGGATGCTCTGTGGCATCAGTGTCATCTGTGGGCAGACCACAGGGCCACCTAGGCAGCAGCCTGTCTTGGCCAGACGTCTTCTCCCAGCAGTTTGCCTGGCACCAGGAAACATGCCATTATTGATAAGCCCTCACTGGAAAGCAGTGTGGTAAAAGGGAAGAAGTCAAAATGATTACGCTGACCCCGATTCTACAAACTTTTGACTGTGGGACCTTAGGCAAGCAACTTAGCTACTCTCTGTTTTCTCCTCTGAAGGTGAGGATGATAGAAGTTGCTCTATGGGGCTCCTGGGTGGCTCAGTCAGTTAAGCACCTGCCCTGTGCTCAGGTCATGATCCTGGGGTCCTGAGATCAAGTCCCACATCAGGCGTCTTGCTCAGCAGGGAGCCTGCTTCTCCCTCTCCCTCTGCCTGCCGCTACACTTGCTTGTGCTCACTCTCTCTCTCTGTCAGATAAATAAATAAAATCTTTTTTAAAAAAAATTTTTCTGTCCCCCCTCATATTATGGGGGTCAAATGAAATTGTTTAAGGCAGTAGCTCTCACTCAGTAGCAGGAAGAGCCATGAAGAACGTGAGGAACTTAATCTGACATCTCCATTTAGATTTTTCAAAGACACCTCAAACCCAGTATGATTAATACCAAACTCATGCCCATCCAAAATCTGCTCCTTCCCTGTGGTTCTCTGCCTCATCAAATGGCAATACTATCCATACATATGGTTGCTCAGGCTAGAAACCCAGGAGTCATTAATTGCCATTCTCATCTAACTCATCACCCAAAACAACCAATTTTCTCTTAAAAATATCTATGGACTCCATCCCCTTCTTCCCACCTCCACCTGAATCTCAGCCAACACCAGCTATTGCCAGGATCACTATCTTGTAATTGGCTTATCTTTTCCCACTCTTGGCCCTCCATTGACTTTTTCTGATATTTCTCTCTCTCTCTCTCTCTCTCTCTCTCTCTCTCTCTCACACACACACACACACACACATACATGCATAAAAACACACGTTAAAGCTCCTAAAAAGCCCTCCAAATGCTTTTGTGATGAAGACTAAAGTTCTCAACACAGCTTGGCTCCTACTTTGACTCTCCAACTTCACTTCTTACCTTCTTACCTTCTCCCTACCCTCAGCACTGCTCAACTGGATGGGGCTCCTTTTAGTTCTTTGAAACAAATGTGCTACAGGACCTTTGCACATGCCTTTGCATATGCCTTCTCTTTTTCCTCCTTCACTCCCTTCCCCTGACTAACTCCTACTCTTCCTGCAGATTTCAGCCCTAGCACTGAGTCACCACATTCTTAGGGATCGGTGTCCTGACCTTTCCGACCAGACCAGTTCTCCCTGTTATCCCTCCCGTGACCCCACCACCTCTCTTCCACAGCATCCGTCGCACTGGTAGTTTTATATGTTCATGTGAAAGAAGACATTCCATCTGATTTCTTGCTGACAATTATATTCACAACACAAAGCACAGTGCCTGGCACACAGTAGGAATTTTATACACATTTGTTGAGTGAATAAATGAGTATGGCTCACAAAGGCATATTGGAAACCAGCTCTTAAAAACAGCAACAACAAAACCCTCAGGATCCTTTTAAGCTGTTCAGGAATGTTTGAACCTCTTCGGTGCTCAGAAGAGCTTTTGGCCTGATGGAACATCTTTATGCTAGACTGTCTGAGATGCCCTCCCATTCCTCTGAGCACTTAGGCAAGCACGCCTGGTACAAACAGAGGTTCTCAAGCAATCTGCCTTCCCAGCACTGAATCCTGTTTTCCTTGGGCACTTCTCAGCTGCTGACAAACTTGCCGAACACTCTTCCCTCTGCTTTAGAAGCTCCTTTTTCCTGGTGGTGGGTATTATGGAGGGCACGAATTGCATGAAGCACTGGGTGGGTGTGGTGCATAAACAATGAATTCTGGAACACTGAAAAGAAATAAAATTTTAAAATAAAAATTAAAAAAGAAAAAGGAAGTTCCTTTTTCTCTCCTGGGCTTTATGAAGCCAGGTTCAAGCCAGGAACAGCACTCCACGTAGGCTTGCCCTACAGAGGGACTCATTGTAGAAGGTTCTCTCCTGATAATGATCTGGCTGACGTCTACTCTTCCTTCTCTGAACTCCGTAAGCAGCAACACAGCAGGAACCAGGTTCTGACCCATGAAGCAGGAGGTGAGGAGCGGATCCTTACACCCTGGGAGGTGGGGCCCCTGAAGGAAACTGAGGTCTTCCCCCCTGTGTCCGACCCTAGAGAGGGGTTCTCAGATATAGCCACTGTGAGGGCTCTAATAGATAGATTGATTGATTAATTCTGACCAACTGAGATTTAACCCAACATGAAAGATGGAACGTGCTGTATTTTTTTTTCTTTCCTCTGAAGTCCTTGATGTTACTACCATACTGTGCTGTGTATTTTCTAAGGGTTTTTTTTTTTGTTTGTTTGTTTGTTTTGTTTTTGTATGAAAGGAAACGAGAGGACGAGACAGATTCGGGAACAAAGGGGAGGAAAGAGTGGACGAAGTCGGGAAGCAAGCGGTAGGATAGGAAGGGAGGGAGCAGCGAGAAGACACAAAGAGAAAGAGCCAATTGGGAGGAAAGAAGCTCCTTCAGGAGAATTTTTTCAGTAAATCCCAGCCCACGGAAGCTGTGCACATGGGCTCCCCCACTTTCTCCTCCTGAAGCCCGAAGGCAAAGCGAGATGCTGTGTCAGTTACAGGAAAAATCAATGAAGATACTGCTCAGGAGTCCTTTTCGCCATTCAGTGCGGATGGTATCCTTCACTTTCTACCACTGATTCATTTACTTCCAGCCTCTCTCGGGGCTGCTGACATATCGCTATCTCTGAAGAATAGGAAGCAAAATCACCTTTGTTTCTCACGGCAACTGTTCCTCTGTACGGTTTGTTACGGGAACCACCACGTGACCTCCCCAGGCCTATAGGGTTGAAGGGCAAGACCTCACCGGGCCAACCGTCCTTGGGTGCCTCCTACCACCAGCCCAGCATCTCCTTCAAGGAGCCCAGGCCCCATCAGGCCTCCAGCATGGAGGCTGAGAACTTCTCCTACCTTTACCCTCGGTTTCCTTCAGGGCATCTGTCCTCTAATGCATTAAAACCTGCTCTCGTGCCAGTACGCTCACAGCTCAATAGTAGTGCAGAAGGGGCCTTCCTAGAGAAGGGTTCTCCACAGCAGTAACAGGTAAGGGAAGTGCAGGTATGAAACTCAGGACGAGCAGGAGGCCGCCTGCGTGGCTGAAACCCCTCCTTTACAGAGTCCTTTATTTCAGCTAAGTAGTGCCCTTCCCCTGGGTGCCCATTCTGGACTTGCCACATTTCTAGGGCGTCCAACCTTCAGTCCCCATACTGGTTTCCTATTGCTGTTGTAACAAAGTATCAAAACCTTTTGGGTTAAAACAACATAAACTTATTTTCTCATAGTTCTGGAGGTCAGAAGTCCGAGCTAAGTCAGGGGGGCTGCATTCTTTCTCGAGGCTCAAGGAAAGGATTTGTTTCCTTGTTTTTCCTACTTTCTAGAGACTGCCTATGTTCCTTGACTCATGGCCATCTTCCTTCATTCTGAAAGACACCGTAAAGCCACTTCCAATCTCTGTCTCTCTCTCTTCTGACTGTGCTTCCCTTGTCACATCTCCTATTCTGTCTTTGACCCTCCAACTTCCTTCTTAGCAAAAACCCTTTGATTCCATTGGCCCCCCCAATAATCCAGGATAATCTTCAAAACTCGTGAAGTAATCCTACCTGCTAAGGTCTTTTTTACCATGTAAGGGAACAGATTCACAGGGTCTAAGGACTAGGACAAGGACATTGTCCCCTAGGACAAGGGGGTCGGCATTATTCTGCCTAACACATTTCCTCATGGTTAGAATGAGTGAATGATGCAACCATATTTCTCTCCATTCAGGTGGGATGAATGGAGAGACTCGAGAGCTGGGTAAGAGGGGGATGTTGGGTACTACCGAAGGGTAAGAGGGCAGAAGTGAGAGAGAGAAGTGACATAGTATTGCTTTCAGTGACTTAACACCCTGGTTTTATGTGACTAAACTCAAGGAAAAAAGCAGTCAACAGAACAAAGCCCAATCCTCCCAGATTACACAAAATTTGGTGTTTTGCTATAATGGAATATTACTCTGCCCCCAAAAGTAATGAGCTACTGGTATATACAACAATATGATTGAATCATAAAAATAAATTTTGAGTGAAAGAAACAGGCACAAAAACTGTATTCTGTACAACTGCATTTATAAGAAGTTCAAGAACAGGAAAACTAATATAGGATCGAAACAACCAGAACACTAATCCATGAGAAGTGGGACTTGACAGGAAGGAGGTATATGGGAACATTCCTGGTGATGGGAACGTTCAAAATCTTCGTTGGGGTTGTAGATACACCAGTGCATATATTTCCCAAATTGTATGCCTCAGGTCTAGGCATTTCTCTCTATATAAAATTTACCCCAATTAAGATTTTTTTTAAAAAGTTAAGAAGCATAAAATATAGATCAGAAGACTCACATATCCATGTAATCAGACTTGTCTGCAGAGAATGGAGAAACTGAGGTCAAGCAATAATCAGAGAGGAGCTGGCTAGGCATTGAGGTGAGATGATGAGCTCTCAGATGGAAAGTGTCCAGGTGCCAAGCAGAATAAACAGAGATAAATCCCCACTTATTCACAGCCTGGTGAAACTGCAGGATATTAAAGATAAAATCGTCAAAGCTATCAAAGAGAGAGAGAGAAAGAGAGATCACCTACAAAACTGTGTTCTTTAAACACACTCATTAAACTGACCTTTCTCAGGGTGCCTGGGTGGCTCAGTGGGTTAAAGCCTCTGCCTACGTACGGCTCAGGTCGTGATCCCGAAGTTCTCGGATGGAGCCCTGCCTCGGGCTCTCTGCTCAGCGGGGAGCCTGCTTCCCCCTCTCTCTCTGCCTGCCTCTCTGCCTGCTTATGATCTCTCTCTGTCAAATAAATAAATAAAATCTTAAAAAATAAATAAATAAACTGACCTTTCTCTTTTCCGCAGCAACAGTGGATGCCAGAAGACAACAGAACAACATCTCCAAAGTGTTAAAGGAAATGTAATAAAAACTATATACTCTGCTAAATGATCATTAACAAGTAAGCACGAAATAAATATATTTGAAATATACAAAAACTAACAGATTTTTTTTTAACTATCCCCATGCCCTCTTTGTATAAACTAACAGTTGTTCTTCTGCAAAAAAGAAAAGTTGAACTAGAGGTAAGGCTTGAGCCACACAAGGAGCGCAGAGATTGTGAAACATACTGGCAGCTTTCATTAACTAGTAACTACAGGAGGTCAAAAAGACGTTTCACTTTTATTTTGAAAGGTAAAATAATATAAAAGAAACATAATGAGTGTTCATCATAGGAAACTTGGAAAGTACAGAAAGTTATAAAGAAAATATAAAGACCACCTATAGTTCAGCACCCAGAGGTCGCACTGCTGTTTCCACTGCCCCTGGAATCACCCCTGAAGCTCTGTATATATTTTTTTGCAAGAAGATTTTTAATGACATACCTTTTTACTTTGGATGGCTTTCCACAATGGATACAACCAAAATAACATATATGTATATATTATGAGACACTATTTTGCTAGGATAAATCTCCAGCAAACATTGTTCTAGGAGAGTCTTTAAAAAAAAAAAAAAAAAGATTGTATTTATTTATATGGCGGAGAGAGAGACAGCAAGAGAGGGAACACAGCAGGGGGGGTGGGAGAGGGAGAAGCAGGCTTCCCGCTGAGCAGGGAACCTGATGTGGGGCTCGATCCCAGGACTCTGGGATTATGACCAGGGCCAAAGGCAGATGCTCAACAACTGAGCTACAACTGAAATGCCTCTGTTCTAGAAGATACTGAACAATGTGGCAAGGCCTGGTCTTGTTGCAGCAGAGAGACCTTTCAGTCCCCCTCAAACAAAAGACATACAAGTAGTATGTCTGGATTGAGTAGTAATCCTGGATTGAGAAGCCAAAATGTTACTTCAACACTGGTGCCAAGAATATACAATGGAAAAGGATAATCTTTTCAACAAATGGAGTTGAGAAAATTGGACATCCACATGCAAAAGAATGAAATTTGGTCTTTTTCTGAACACACAAAAATGAACTAAATAGGGATTAAATACTAGAACCTAAGAACTGAAACTATAGAACCCCCAGAAGAAAACACAGGGGAAAAGCTTCATGACATAGGTCTTGAAAATGAGTTCATGGGTGTGACATCAAAAGCACAGGGACCTAAAGCAAAAATAGACTAGTGGGAGCAACTCAAACCAAAGAACTTCTGCACAGTGACGGAAACACTCAACAAGAGTGAAAAGGCAACCTACAGAATGAGGCAAAATATTTGGAAAGGGGTTAATTTCCCAAATATATAAAGAATGGCAACTCTATAACAGTATGAATAACTCAACTAAAAAATGGGTACAGACTTGAATGGACATTTTTCCAAAGAACACATACAAATGGTCAACAGATATATGAACAAGTGTTCAACATCACTAATTTAATCATAACCACTCTGAGATATCATTTTATGTCTTTTAGGATGTGATTATTAAAAAAACAAAAAACAAACAAACAAAAAGAAAACCAAGAGTTGTTGAAGATGTAGAGAAAGTGGAACCCTCACAGGCTGTTGATGGGAATGCAAAATGGTGCAGCAGTGAAAAGCAGGATGGAGTTTCCTCAAAAAACTGAACATCAAATTACCAGATGATCCAGTAATCCCACTTCTAGGTGTACGTCCACAAGATCTGAAATCAGGATCTCAAAGAGATGTCTGGACTCTAGTGTTCATGGCAGCACTATTCACAACAGTCAAGAGGTGGAAACAACCTAAATGTCCCTCAGCAGGTGAACAGACCAGGATGAGGTGGTATATACCTACAGGGGAATATTATCCAGCCTTTACAGAGAAGGAATTCCTACAATATGCAACAACACGGATGAACCTTGAGGACATCATGCTAAGTGAAATAAACCAGTCACAGAATAGTCACGATTCCACTTATATAAGGCATCTAAAATAGTCAAAGCCATAGAAATAAAGAATCGAATGGTGGTTGTCAGAGGCTGCAGGGAGGGAGACATAGGGAGTACTAGTCAATGAGTATAAAATTGCAGTTATACAAGATGAGTAAGATCTAGACATCAGTGTATAATATTGTGCCTGGAGATAACAATACCACTTTTATACACTTAAAAATTTGTTTAGAGGGTAGACCCCAGGACCCTGGGTGGCTTAGTCAGTTAGACGTCTGACTTCAGCTTGGGTCTTGACCCCGGGGTCCTGGGATCGAGTCCCACATCGGGCTCCCTACTCAGCAGGCAGTCGGCTTGCCCCTCCGCCTGCTGCTCCCCATGCTTGTGCGCGCTCTCTCTGACAAATAAATAAATTCTTTATTTTTTTTTGAAGACTTTATTTATTTGGCAGAGAGAGAGAGAGAGAGAGCCCAGGAAAGAGGGAACACAAGCAGAGAGAGGGGATGGTGAAAGTAAATAAAATCTTAAAAAAAAAAAAAAAAAAAAAGAAGGTAACTCTCATATGAAGTGTTTTATCATAATAATATTTAAAACATTATTAATCTTTTAAAAAAAAAAGATGTTATTTTTAATCTACCTCTGTCATTACACAGCCAGTTGTCTCTCTGGGCTCCCAGATTCTCATAAGTAACACTCCAAAAATAACTCTCCCTTCCCCCAGAAAAGGCCCTGGCTCTAGCACAGTGGAAACTTCTGTCTAGTTCCAGCTCCTGGGCAAGTGAACTGAGAAGCAAGAGCCGCCTGCAGAGAGAGCTGGGGCGGAACCCGCACCCCAGGCTGGGATCAGATTTCCCGGGCTGTGCAGGTGGCTCCATCAGCTTCTTTCTCGCTCCCTCCCGGGGGCCCAAGGTGGCTCGTCTCCGCTGCCGTCTCCTCCACCTCCACCCTTCGCGCTGAACAGACCCACAGGCGAAGGTTCTGCCGCAACACTTCCCACAAGCAGATGACAGGGAGGGCCAGTCCTCCGGGATCCGGGAAGAGGCATAAAGTGATCCCCAGCAAAAATCTGTTTTCACTTTAAAAATGCATGTGCCTTTTGTATTTCATTCCATACTCTCTCTGTATTTATTTTACTGGAGAAATCTTTCCCCCGTCCTCCAAGTAAAACTGATACACAGCAAGGAGATGCACCACATTCCTCTACTGGGCTTTAAGTCCCTCCCAGCCCATGTGCAAACCCCCCCCCCCCCCCCCCCCATTGGGTACACTAGCTGGTGCGAGAAGCAGGGGGTCTCTCAGGGCTCTTCCTTCCACCCCTCACCCCCACCCCACACTGGTGCTCTTTCAGCCCCTGCTTCCAGCCCTCTGTTTGGAGGCCCCTTCCGGTTGTCACTGTCGGATTCATACTTGACCCTCAGGGTCAGAGGCCTCGGCAGATGCTTCAACCCAGACACTCCCTTTGGTTTACAGGAGGAGGCCCTACCGCAGTCCTTAGATCCACAGAACCCCATTTCCCAGCACCCTAAGGAGAGGGGGGTACTTCTGAGAGCACTTTCAAAAGTTCAGTGTCCTGGGCGACAGTATCAGCTCAGGCCACCTTAGCCAGACCCTCCCACCAACATCCATAGCTGGGTAAATCTAGTGCAGGAGAATACCTAAGGCAGCTGAAAAGAAGAAAAGTGGGCCTGGAGGTAGGGGAGAAGGTTGAGCAGAGCAAACAGAGGGCAGCCCGCAAACTGAAGTGCAGGCAACCAGCCCCAATGCCCGTGCAGGTCACCACTACAGGGACCAAGGTATTGGGTCCTGGTGGGTAAAGGTTGCCACCTCACACCTGATGTGTCACCCAAACAAGAGCAGACCCCTGCCCCCCCAGAGAGCAACAAACCCAGCTCTTTGGGCCCTTGGGATAGACCAACTATTGGCACATTTTGCAAAAACACTTGCTCAAATCATTGGTGCCTCAGAATAATGGTTTCCTTTCTCCTCTGCTCCTCTACTGGCAGCCTGGAATTTTCCGTGAGAAACAACTGATGGTGCCAGCCAGGAATTTCTAGAAATCAATGGTCTCCAATGCTTTTTTGATCACTCATGTCTATTAGTAAAAAACTTAAGATGTGTTCCCAATATATGGACATTTAAAAATTTATCAATTACATACAACTGTACCTGTAGGTTAGTACATTACACAGAAATAGGCATTTTTGAAGGATGAGTTGAAAATTAAAAGCAAACAGACCTAATGTTCCTTGCTCCACTCCATCCAGCCCATCATCAGGTACAACCTGCTTTGGAAGCCACGGCTGTGCCTCATTGTCTGTTACTCTTTTGTTTCTTAAACTGTGTTGAGGTGCCATGTCTCTGCCCAGCCATTCATCTCAGATGTGCCAACTTGCTAAAGAATGTAAATGTCTTCATCACCGCGATGAATGTGTCTGAGGGTGGGAAGAAGAGCGGGGAGGATTAACCCTGCCCTCAAACTCAAAGGATCGACCTACACATTCTGCAACAATTCAAACGCCCAAGTGACCGCTGTGTGCCTGGCACTGTGTTGCGTACTGAGCAGAACACAGGGAAACCCACGGATGAGTTGGTCATAGAGCCTGCTCTCTGGGGCACCCCATCTTTGCTATCGGGGGTGCACACATCACTCAGATTCAAGGCAGCTAGGCAGAAGGAGGAAATAATGGGCTGTGGGAATGTAAGAGGAGAGCTAAAAGGTAGGTGGCGGAGGGGTGCCTGGGTGGCTCAGTGATTTAAAGCCTCTGCCTTAGGTTCAGGTAATGATCCCAGGGTCCTGGTATCAAGTCCTGCATTGGGCTCACTGCTCAGAGGGGAGCCTGCTTCCTCCCTCTCTCTCTCTCTCTCTGCCTGCCTCTCTGCCTACTTGTGATCTCTGTCTATCAAATAAATAAATAAATTCTTTTTTTAAAAAATGTTTAAAAGGTAGGCAGTGGAAGCTGGTCCCTGAGGATGGGCAGGACATTGCCACAGAGGTTGGGAGGGCAGGAAGGAAGACTCCCCACAGAGGGCCTAAATGTCTCCAAAATTAAGGTAATAAAATATGCCAGAGGGGATGCCCTAATGAATATCCTGTGTCAAAGTCTACTGGATGCAGGAAAACACCGGAAGAACATGCTCTCACATGGAACCAGGTGTGGTTCCCTGGGCTCCAATGTTGGCTCTTCCACTAGCTAGCCATGGGACCCGAAGCGAGCCATTCCACCTCCCTGAGCCACAGCTCCTTCTCCTGTTAAGATTCAGATACTCCAGTTCTCAGGGTTGTTGCAAAGGGTAAATAACACAACTGTTTCCTTCAAGAGCACAGAATCAGAAAGCAAACTTTCTTGGTCCAAATTCTGCTCTCCCATGGGCCAGCTGCATGTTGCTCGCCAGCCCCTGTTATCTCAGTCTCTTTGAAAAAGAGCATAGGTACCTTCATCAGAGAGTCTCTTCTGGCGTGTGCAACAACGCTGGGGAACAGACAGACAGAAAGCCCAGCTCTAGAGGAGAATGTGTTACAGAATAAACCTAGAACATCTTGTCACGGGAGAAAACCAGGCAGCTATCCAAGGTCACAGTAAAAGATCTGAGGATCCAGCCCGAAGGGACGCCTACTTTGAGGGAAAGCGTCAAATAAGACTAACAATAACAATGGATTGAAATATATCACATTTATAAAAATCCTTATGTTCATACTGATATTTTTCAAATGATCCCATTCTGAAAGTGCCGGATGTATTATCCTGAAAACTGAACAAAATAAGATTAAAATCAAGCATTGAAGTCACCCTGAACAAGCTGTATCTCAAGATAATTCAATAGTTGATGGGGGGATATTTCATTCTGTACAAGTGGGTTCTATATTTTGGACCATAAAGTGGGTTCTATATTTTGGACCATAAAGGGGAAAGAAAGGATAGAATAGCATCATCTTGCAAACCCTCTAATGAATTAAAGGGTCTGGGTATGATCTTCAGTGCCTGCCCCCACCACTACAAGAGACAACCAGACATTCTGTGACTCGACACAGCAGCATCTCTGAAGAACCCTTGGCAAACAACAAAAGCCAAACCTGGATTTTAAGAAGCCTCTAGATCAACCTGTCTGCAGGAAATACAGGGGACAGGAGAATGTGCTAAATGCTCTCATGGAAATGCAATCAGCAAGATCCAAAACAAACAACCCAGTTTCTTCAACAAGAACCTCAAAGTCAGGGGGAAAAAAAAGAGGGAGGGAAAATCTAGGAAAGTAAATGCAGTATGAATCAAACGTGATCGACGGACCTTGCACATCCTGATACAAACAAACTCACGGCTGAAAAATCATTTATGTGTACAGAATGGGTACAGAGTTTCAGTTTGAGATGATGGAGAAGTTCTGGAAATGGACGGTCGTGATGGTTACACAACAGGATGCGAATGTCACTGACATATACATCTAAAAATTACTGAAATGGTCGATTTCATGTGTTATAATTTTTTAACCACAATAAAAAATCATTTGTAAAACTACCGAATATTGACTGGATATTAATTAAGGGATTGCTATGGTTATATATGGTTATATATATTTTAAGTGCCCTTCTTGTTTTTTTTTAATTTTTGTTTATTTATTTGACAGAGATCACAAGCAGAGAGAGGCAGGCAGAGAGAGGAGGGGGAAGCAGGCTCCCTGCTAGGCAGAGAGCCCGATGCGAGGCTCGATCCCAGGACCCTGAGATCATGACATGAATCAATGGCAGAGGCTTAACCCACTGAGCCACCCAGGTGACCTACCCTTCTTTATTTATTTATTTATTTATTTATTTATTTATTTGACAGAGACACACACACACACACACACACACACACACACACACACAAAGAGAGAGGACAAGCAGGGGGAGAGGCAGGCAGAGGGAGAGGGAGAAGCAGGCTCCCTACCTGCTTCTAGCCTGATGGATCATGACCTAAACCAGAGGCAGACGCTTAATCAACTGAGCCACCCAGGTACCCTTTAAGTGTCCCGTCTTTTAGAGATACATACTGAAGTATTTATGGATGAAATAGCATGATGGCTATTATTTACCTCAAATTAATCCAGTGGCTTGGAGGTCAGAAGGTGTGAATGATACAAAATTCACCAGAAGTTGGTAATTATTATAGCTGGATGATGAACGTAAGGAGTTGGTTGTATATTTGAAATGTTCCATCATATAAAGTTTTTTAAAATCCCTGCCCTCAGAGTTTACCATTTGACTATGGTAAAATAAACAAATAAGCAAAATAAATAACATGTCAGGTGATACTGAGCATTACAAAGAACAGAATAAGCCAGGAATATCAGAGGAAATAGACATTTGCAAATTTTCGTGCTAATACACGAATATCATGTATTAATGATAATCATGTAATAATACATGACTTTCTTTAGATATGGAATCTAATAAACAAAGCAAACTAACACAATAAAACAAAACTCACAGTGAACAGACTCTTGCCTGCCAGAGGAGAGGGAGTTTGTGGGGGTAGGTGGAGTGGGTGAAGGCATTCAAAAGGTACAAACTTACAATTATAAGATCTTTAAGTCATGGCTGAATGTGCGGCATGGGACATGTTTGAAAGGTGCCAGGAGAGTTTATCTTCAAAGTTCTTATCACAAGAAAAAAAAAATTCTGTAACCATGTATGGTAACATGTAATAACTAGACTTACTGTAGCGATTACTTCCCAGTGTATACAGATATCAAATCATTATGTTGTATACCTGAAAATAATATAATGTTATGTGACAATTATACTTCAATAATAAATAAATTCACTAATGAAATATGAAAAAAAATTCAGAAATTTTCAGCCATATTTAAAGCCAGGAGACTAGTTGAGTTTATCTACGGAATGAATACAGATTAAAAAAAAAGAAAAATAGTAGCCTGGGTTCTGAGTCTGGGATTCCTTCATGGGTGACAGTGTAGGGAAATGAGAATCCAGGAAAAAAAAAAAAAGATGAGAAGGGACCATCAGTGAGGGAAAAGGAAAACTCAGAGGAGCGTGACGTCCCCGCATCCAGAGGGAAATGATCACCTCTGTTAAATGATGCTGATAGTCTAGTAAGCTTAGGACTGAAAGACATATCAGCATTAGATTTAGCAACAGGAAAGTCATTAGTGATCCTGGCAGGAGTGTGATCTCTGGAGAGGCATAGCCAAAACTCGGTTAGCGCGGGTTCTAGGGAGAACTGGGGACATCAAGACTAGGCAACTTGGGGCGCCTGGGTGGCTCAGTGGATTAAGCCGCTGCCTTCGGCTCAGGTCATGGTCTCAGAGTCCTGGGATCGAGTCCCGCATCGGGCTCTCTGCTCAGCAGGGAGCCTGCTTCCTCCTCTCTCTCTGCCTGCCTCTCTGCCTAACTTGTGATCTCTCTCTCTGTCAAATAAATAAATAAATCTTTAAAAAAAAAAAAAAGAAGAAAGACTAGGCAACTTGTTCAAACACATGATCCCTTGTTGTTAACTGCACAGGATTGTCTGAAACATTTGTACCACACAGAGACACACACACAGACACACACACACACACGCACACAAATGGGGGTATTAGCTATCTTAACTATGTCAGTTGAGGGATGGGTTCATTATCTTCATCTTGGTAATCATTCCACAATGCGTAGGAACATCCTTTCCTCACATTTTACACTTTAAATATATACAATTATATTTGTCCACTGTTCCTCAATAAAGCTAAAAAAGAACAGGCCACTCTTTTGAGGGGTTTTGCTCTAAAAGGAAGCAGAAACCTGGGGAGGTAGCGGGAGGAGTGTGTGGAGTCAAGAGAAGAAATTGTTTTAGGGAGGGGAGAAATGAAAGTGTGTAGGTAGGCAGGGGGAGCGAAATGGCAGGCAGCAACCACTCGATGATGCAGGAGAAAAGGACGCCCTTGGGGAGGCGAGGGCAGACAGGGTCTAGTGCACAAGCACAAGGGCAGCAGTTCATCCATGGTAACGCAAGGGAGGGACAGTATCACGATGACACAGACTCTGCAGATGGTAAGACATGCAGCTGTGGCAGTTCTGTTCTGGCGGCTTCCATTTTCTCAGGGAAGTCATCATCTACGAGCAAGAATGGGGAAGGGGCTATAGAGAGAGGAGGTGGGGCGGCAGGTCTCCACGTGAGGGGAGTAGAAGACTGAAATACACATGAACGGTTAGGGTAATGCCTGCAACGCCATCATAAAGTTTTAAGAAAGCACTTAGAGGACACATTTAAAGGGCTTAGAATAGTGCCTGCCGTACAAACACGTAACACAGATACATTTTTTTTTATTAGGCCCCTCTTCCTAAATCCCCTCCATCTTCAAGAACTGGCACTACTTTGGATGTACACAGTTGACTGAAGACCCAAGTGTCTCCATATGACAGCTCTTGGGCTGAACCCCTGGAAAACAGCTCCTGATCTCAAAGCCACTGGAGCGGTCCCCGCCACAGACATCTCCCCGCCCGTGAGGAGTCAGCTTTGGAAGACAGCCTTCCCGGCAGCAGGCACAGCAACAGAACACTGTGTCCTGTTGGGAGGAGAGATCATTCGGACCAGGGAGCTCCTGGTCGGTAATTACGGTCCCAGCCTTGGCATTTCCCCAGGACGTGGTGGGGCTCCTGGGCTCCCAGGGGCTTCCGAGCGGTGAAATGGAAATCATACTTAGCTGCAGGGTGTGCAGGCTCGGGGGGCTCTGAGCTGGGATCCTCCATGGTGAGCTGCCAGCATGAGGGTGTGTTAACTTATGAAGGTGGAGATGAGTCACCCTTCCCCAGACAGGAGCGGGGGCTGGGGAGACACTGAGTGTGATGGTGGGAATTACTGAACGAGTCTAAAGGCTTGGGGTGAGATCTTGGCACTTGCACATGAACGATGTTACCTTGAACTGAATTATTCAGGTTCCTTTTCTATAAGGAGAAGTGGTGATGATGATGATGATGATAGCTTTACTCAGACTCCCACAGGGCACAGCTTCAGCAACTCTCAAGTGTATGCTCCAAAAGTTCAAGGGAGATGGGAAGAGGCAAGACACCTATGCCAGCTGTCCTCTGTTTGCACCTGCAGAGCCACTCCCCACTCTGATCCAGATCCTGCCCTGGGATGCAGACCTGGATCTGAACTGTACCAACTGGTCTCCCTGCCCTCCCGTGTTAGGTTCAGTTAACCCCAGACTCCAGCTGGAGACCAGCGACTGGAAGGAGTGTGAGGTCATGCATCTATTTGCCATGGCTTGGCTACATCCATCTACTAATGATCACAGCTCTTGGAGGCTGTCCTCTTCTTCACCTACCCTGCCCAAGTCCTGGTGGCCTCTTGTTTTCCTGCCCTTCAGGAGGGGAGGAAGAGCTCCTCACTGTCCTTAGCCCCATGATGCTTCACCACTCCTTACTATTCCCTAAGTCCTGCCTACATCTTTCTTAAGCTCTCTAATGCCCAGTTTGGTGGTATCTACTATTTTTTCACAAGATCTGCCCTGGGTTCTCTTTCCTACTAAGTAACAGACTCTTGTTTCATCTCTCAACTGAGTACAGAAATCATCAACAAACACTTGAGTAATATTTATTGAGCAGTTAATGTATACCAGGTTTCAGTTAGGTTACAAAAAAGCAAAAAAGCATCACTTTACTACAAAGGACCTAAAGTCTCACTTGAAAAGTCAAGGCATATGTACATCAAAAACCAAGAGAAGTGCCTTGCATGTGCTTAATGATTCTTTCTCTCCTTACTAGATGGAGAAAACTGCTTTTCAGTTGCTGAATCCCTGGGTCACTTGTCCAACCTGGCCCCCTATAGACCAGGTCCCCATAGCACCAGGAAGCATAGTAAGCAAACTATAGGATACAAGTTGTAAGATTTCCCCTCGTAGCACATACTGTATCAGAATTTCCAGTTTATTCACCATATCCCTACCAGGACAATGAGCTTTGTGAGGACAGAGCTCCTATTCATCTTGTCAACCATTCTCTTCTCACCTGGACCACTCTGGGGCTCCTAGCCATCCTCAACCTTTACCCATCCACCCTCCATTAACATTCTTTCCATGGTATTGGGAGCGGCTTCCAAAACTATAAATCTAACCCTACTGCTCTACCATTGAAGACCTTCCAAAGTCTTCCCACTGCAACCGTGATCAAGTCCAACTCCATCAGCTACAAGGGCCTATGGGGCTCAGGAGCCCACCTCCCTCATACCACATGCCTGTACTAACCTTTATGTACCTCTTACACACCAAGCTAAGTCCAACTTTTGGGCCTCTGACTTGCTGTTCTCTCTTCCCGGACCATCTGGCTATCTCCTTGCTCTCTATCTACTAGGCTTCAGTTCAAATGTCACATCCATAGCACCCAGAACCATGGAAAATAATTTTACTCACTTATTATCTGTCACTTGCACAGTATCATGAGAGTGGAACCTTGTCTTTGTCACTCACCACTAGATCCCCAGAGCATGCAACACTGCTTGGCCACACAGTAAGTTCTCATTAAATATTTAGTGAATGAAGGCATAGTATTCAGCTGAGCTCAAAATACTTTAGAGCAACATATTAGAAGAGAGAGGTTCTTTAAGCAATAATAAGGGAGAAATAAACAAACCTGATACCTTATGTTGTTTTAGCAAGTAACTGACAAGAGGTGGCCCATGAGAAAGAAGAGTTGAGTCCACATGCAAGGGAGGTATTGGACTAATCCCCTAGGAGCCCTTATAAGTCTGCAGACCTGTCCTTCATAGACTGAGAGGGGGTAGGGAGCCATGCAAAGCAGCCTCACTCTTTTATGCCTCCTTCCCCATTATCTTTTCTCTCCCCTCACATTTCCTTCATCTTCCTTCATGGGCACTGAAGTATTGCCTTCATCCAGCACTATCAGAAAAAATCTCTCTTAAGACCAAGGACCAGATTTTTTTTTTTTTTTAATGAAGATCAGAATTTAAACAATGTGCCATGGGCACTATGTCAGTTAGGTTGCCTTTGGCCAAATTAAACCCAAACTCAACTGGTTTAAGCAAGAAGGAAGATGTATTTGCTCACATAGCTAGAGGTCATGGCAAAAGGATGCTTTAAGGTCAGCAAGATCAATTCTTTGCAAAGTCCTCAGGACCTAGTTTCTTCTGTCTTTCTACTTCATCATCCCCAGTACTAGGTTTGTCCTCAACTATCTCCCCTCATGGTCACAGGATGGCTGCCACCATTCCAAACCTCACAGCAAACACAAAAATGTCCATGGGAAGAAGAGCAACCATTCTTCCTTAAGAATCATTTTAAAACTGAGGTAATAATCTTCCTCAGAAATCCTTCGAGACACTTCTCTTCATGTCTCATTGGCCAGAAGGAGCTCATGCTTCCCTCAAAGCAGAATGTAGCAAGAAAATGGAATGATCATTTCTGCTCAAGAGCAGAACTGATGAAGAACTGTTCTGGAGCAGAAGAGTTTGTAGAGTTTGCCAACAGTGCCAGTTATATGCACTAGTTGGGAGTCTCACTGTGTTCCAGGGTAGTTGCAAAGTTACCCAAATTTCAATATAATAATCATCGTGAAATTCAGTATATGAAAAGATTGCATAGCCCTAAATTACAAAGTAATAGGATAATATGTAACTGATGAAAGAAGAAAAATTCCCAATTCTAACTTTGTGGGGACTGGGAGATGAGCGGGAAAGGAAAAGGAAACCGGAAAGCTTTCTCAGAGGAGATGTCAATAATGAAGCCAACATACTTTCACATTTACTCTACACCTGGCACTGTGCTAAGTGCATTACATAAATCACTAAATTTTATCCCTTCAATAACCCTCTGACATAGTTATTACTCTTTCCTATTTTAAAAAAAGAAACTGAGGCACAGAGAAATTAAGTAGCTTTTTCCAGGTCACCAATTTAGTTTACTGATCCCTGGATTCAAGCCCAGGCAGCCTGATTACAGATCCATTCTTTTACTTAATCCCTAGGCCATTCCACATCCCTAATCCTGCAAAAAGTGTTTCAAAGGAGCAACTTTGAGTTTCCCCAGATGCTTTAACTAGAGGCAGAAAGTCTAGGCAGACAGAACAAGTACACCTGCTAGAAAGTCATTACCTGGTTCAGGCAGGAGGTAGTTAGGACCTGGTTAGATGGTACACAAAGAAAGAGGCACATTGAAAAGTGCATTATTTTTGAAGGAAGAAATACTAGTACTAACATCAATATAATTGTTTCTGGATAGCTGTTGCCAGAAGAGTCTCGTGTCAGCAACCTTAAGAAAAATTTAATTTCTATAAAGGATTCACAGGACCTGGAATTGAATTTAGAAAGCAATTTGGTGTCTAAGCAAGTTGACTCACGAAGTCCATCTGGGAGTTCCCCCATATCTGCCATTAACAGTTTCCATATTCTCCCTCTACATTCCAAGGGAACTGAGAGCCTTCCTCCCTGAACAGTTGGCCAAGGGATGGACGAATCCACTCCTGGTCCAGTCAGTGCCCAGAGCACAGCCTAGCACCGACTGTCCATCTGGATCCAAGGGCAGGGCAGTGTCAGCCAAATGGAGAGACCATGATGTAGGCCTTGATTAAGGAGAAAGAAGATTCAAAGCTGATTTCCAGGACTGAAATGATGAGGCTATTGGAAACAGGCATGTGGTTGGAAAACATTTTTCCAATTTTGCTGAAGGAAGGGAAAACATTTTTCCTATTTTGTAGAAGGAAGGGAGATGTGCTGTTTTGAACAGGTTGGGGTGAGAAGAAGGTAGCACATCTAAGAGATAGCATTAGAGGGGCAAGACTGGAATGCAAGTCAGGACTGTACACACAGGTATGAGATTCAGTCAAGCAGAACCATTCACCCAGTCATTGAGCATGGGTCTGTCCTGGGTTCTAGAATGGTCCTAGGTTCTCGAGCTGCACCAGCAATTGGAATAAAGCCTCTGTTCTTACGTGGCCTATGTTCTACCCAAGCCCTTGCAAATAAATGACTGATTGCACAACCTCCCACATTATTCACTGTACGCTGTGTGACCATGAAGAGAAAAGAGCAAAGTCAAAGTCATGTAAGTGGAGAAGACAAAACAAAGGTGGTGAAGCAGAAAATAAAAAAAAAAAAATAGTGGGACGACACCAGTAGAGAAGAGTAGGGAACCAAGAGAGTATCATTTCATTAAAACCAAAAAGGAGTGAATTTGAAGAAGATTTAATGTCCAATGGGCCCAGGCTGGTAGTGAAGAGAAAGCCACTGAACTTGACATGAAGATTGCCACTGCTCAGCTTCCAGCAATGGTTTTTGATCCCCACTGGGTATCAGAATCACCTGAAGAGCTTTAAAGACACACAGATGGCTAAGAGCAACCCCCAAGATCCTAATAGAGTTGGTCTGGGGTGGGGCCTGGGTTGTGGAATTATTCTTCAGTTGTTCAAATAACTTAAATAGTTGAGAAACGTTGCTTTAAAGAAAGGGATTTCAGCAGTAGAAGCTAGATTGCACAGAATAGAAAAGAGGGTATTTTTTTTTCAGTAGTGGAACTAGCAGTCTTAACATCAGACATGGATGTTTAGCCTCAGTCTCCTCCTGCCTGGCTGTGTGATTTAACCTCCGTGTGTCTTATCTGTGAAATCAGGATAGAAATACTTGCTGTGCCCAACTCACAGTTTCCTTGGGAGGTCAAGATGGGATAATAGATGTGAGAGTACTTTGAAAAAAGATTGAAGTGCTATAAAAATGTAAGATTTATATGGTTGTCAGTTTTTTTCCCCCAAAGATGGCCCTAAAGATAGTGATTATCAACTATAAAGACCCACGTGGAACCAGCATCCCTTTCCACTGAGCTCACAAAGAAAGCATCCTTTGATAAGTGCTCACAGCCACTGTCTAAAGGTCTAAGGCTGTTTGCAGCTCTCTCTTTTTCACAGTTGGCCCAGCACAGGACCTAGAATAGATGCCACTTACACAGTCTTGCAAATCCTACCTAATATTGCTAAATCACACAACCATCCAACATAAAACTCAAGAGTGAAACATGCTGCCATAAAAATTAAAAATTAAGGTTAATGTTATAAGGTTTCCATTTAGTTGTCAGTCCTACTCGTTACAGAGAATGGGGAAGGCAGAGGAGAGACTGAGAGGCGTCTGTGCTAGCGGTCAATGCTGCAGGATCAGAGCAGCCTAATTCCCCTGGCAGATGGGGAAAGATTACCCAAGATCTGAGCCAAAACTCCAAGGTGGTCAAAGCATTCACTGACCACCTTGGGGTCTACTTCAGGTAGGTCGTTGAATATACCTATCTCTGTAACATGTCATACCTGATCCCCAAGACGTGGGGAACCATCTCCCACTCTCTGACTGCCCTTGAGGTAGCACCTGGTACCAGGGGAGCAGTGGTACCTGTTTGTGACGACCAAGGTCCAACAGACCCCCAGATGACAGGCGGGAAGCGCAGTATGGTAACGTGCTCGATATTCCCTCTTGGTTGTTGTCTTCCTCCAGTAAAAATACAAGAACTACAGTTCTTTGTCAAGGAAACTAATAAGTAGCTTGAACTCAGAGCAAGAATAAAGACAGGCCACCTCCTGCCTAGGAACTGAGCCAGGTGTCAGATAACTTGTGTAGGCTTCGGAGATATCTTGGGGAAGATCGGTTACCTTGCTCTCGCCTCTGAGCCTGGTCTGGCTCCTTCTACTCCAGGTGCAATGAGGGAGAAGGTGCTAATTACATTCTCCATCTGCCTGCTACTCCTCTGATACTCTCCACCCAACCTTTTCCACCTGCAAGAACGCTGGCTTCAAAACTACCCTCCTCAAAACAGAAGTACAGACACCTGCAGCCAGAGAGTCCCTCATCTTACCCCACCTCCAGCAGGATTTAGACCTTTTGGCCAATAAAACTATACAACAACAGAACAAGACAGGATTTTGAAACAAAGAGATAAGAGGTTCTCCGTAAGTTTATATTAATCCTCTCATCCGTTGAGAAGTTACTTCCCTTGTGTTCAAACGTCCTTATATTTTATTTTTTTTAAAGATTATTTATTTATTTATTTGACAGAGAGAGATCACAAGTAGGCAGAGAGGCAGGCAGAGAGAGAGAGGAGGAAACAGGCTCCCTGCTGAGCAGAGAGCCCGATGCGGGACTCGATCCCAGGACCCTGAGATCATGACCTGAGCCGAAGGCAGCGGCTTAACCCACTGAGCCACCCAGGCGCCCTCAAACGTCCTTATAAAAAGCTAACCATGAGGAGAAAAGGGTCCAGAAACCACGGCGGGTACCATATCCTTGGCCCCTGTTTTAATAAGAAACATCCACTTCAAAGAAGAACGTTTCATGCCCCAGTGTACAAACCCGAAGCTTCTAGCATGGGAGGCAACAAGGTTTGCGGAAAAGAGCAATAACTGTGCAGTCATATGGCCCTATATTAAAATTCCATTTTTAAAAAAAGCTGCTGTGAAGTTGGCCAAGTTACTTAACCTCTCTGAGTCTCTTTTTCCCATATCTATGGAAGGGAATAAAAATGCTCTCCCATAGCATTATTGTGAACTTGACTTGATATAGAGCACGGACATCTGTCCTATACAGCATGCAGCTGTCTCTTCCCCCACGGTCCCTGCTGAGACTGGATTTTTCAATATTCAGAAGGTCCAGTGACCTCTTATCCCTGTGAATTCCCTGTAAACAGAACACAAGAAATCTCAGCCAAGGTGCATGCTTATAACTGGGAAGGGGCGTCCAGAACCCAGGGGAGGGGGATACTTAGTAATCCATCCATCGACAATCCCTACCATTTCCTCTGTGGAAGCAGTACCTATCGATAAATCAGCAAGTGGTAGTGTATTTTTAATAATTACATGGAAAGTTTACTGACTTTGGCTATAATAATATACAAACAAAAGTTTTTTTTTCTCCTTTCTCCTTTTTCCACTCAAAGATACGGTGTTGACAATTACCATTTTAGAAGCATAAGGGACAAAATCTGCCCCAAAACTCGAGATGAAAGCTAAAATTAGATTTATTTTTAGAACAACTCCTCTGACGGTCTGTAGGTAATGTTACTGCGGCAGCTCTAACCGTGGGTGATTTCCTACATCCACAGTCAATGCAATAAAAAGACATAATAGACATAAGAATAGCTTAAAAGTTAACTGTAAGATTATTGTTCAAGTAGCTTCTCCAAGTATATCTGAGCTTCTAGAAAAAAATGATCACTGCAAACATTTGAAAAGTGAAAATTCTATGCAAGGACCCAGGAGATTAACACAATTGAACATAATAGCTCCTTCCAAACCATTTCCTAGGGACTGGATCACAAAGAGCCTGAAGACGGCTTTCCAAATATATTTTATTTATTCAATGAAGAAAGGGCTATTTGAAGTTCTTGTATTCCTTTCACATAGAGACGCTCCACTGAGCCTTAAGAGAAGCATTCGTCTGTAGGCATAAATGAGTAATTCCTCAGCTTCTAGCAAACGTAATCATTGCAAACATCTGAAGTGTTAAAATTTTATGCAAAATGTCTCTTGTAAAGACACAGACAAAAACCTTGAAATAAATATCATTTTAAACTGGTCTCAGCAATTATGTTTTAAAAATTAATACTCCCATGCCTGTGAATGTGTAGAGCATCTCCGGGTGGTAGCAGTGGCTGTCTCTAAGGAGACAGGGTTGGAGGAGTCTCAGTGTTCCCGGTGCCTCTCTCCTGTGCTTTATAGTTTGTACTGTGTGCGTGCCTTATCATTGATCTAGCTTGATACAATTAAGTTCTTTAAACATGGTTTCTTCACTAGGTAAGACAACTCATCCATTCTCCTCCCGGTGTATGATCTTTCTCTACAACCTGTGCTGGAGACCAAATTTCTCCCGGGCAGAGAGGTTCCCTGCCTTCTTCCCACACTGAATATCAGCTGGGTTGAGTGTCGTGCTGACCCTAAAGAAGGCAATGAAAGGGAGATGCTGTCTCTTGGCTGACTGCAGCAGGATGGCTGGCCCTCTAGACCCAGGCACCAGCCCTGCCCAAGCTTCCTCTGGCTGCAGAGCAGACCACCGGGCTTCAGATGAATCCATCTGGTTTTTCCTTGGCTGCCCCTGGCCCTCCACTCCTACAAGTAAATAGCTTTTTCAATGCGGCTATGTACTCTCTTCATCAGTAATCCTGAGACACAGTGACCAAGAGAGGAAGTCAAAGCCCCTCTTCATCTGAGCCCTGGAACCCACCAGAGCCAAATCCTCTTCTGGAACACAATAGTTGTGTGGCCTCAGACACAACCTACTTAACCTCGCTGATCCTCAGTTCCTTCATTCTTGAAATGCTGGCCAACCCTCAGAGGGGGGGGAATAGAGGAAACAAGATCGGTTGTTAAAATGCGTAGCACAATACCCAACACATAGCAGATGCGCAATAAATGTCATAGGACATGATCTTCCTCCTCCTCTTTTTCCTCTTCCTCCTCCTCAGCTCTGTCTCAGGAACCACTGACAAGCATATGGAATAGCGGAAAGGGTAGGCTTTGGAGTCAAAAAGGCTTTACCTTGAACAAAATCATTAACATCAGTGTCTTCAGGTATGAAGTGAAAATAATTCTACCTTCCTCTCTAACAGACTGGGTAAAGATTGCAGATTATGTATAAAAGGCTCCTGGCATATAATGACTGCTCGCTACATCTTGGCTGTTTTCTTTTTATTCCAAGTGGGCCTATCTATTTGCTGGTCCCGAAATGCCTATCTCTCTTCTGCCTCCACATCTTTGTTCAGCCTGGTTGCCCCTGCCTGCCCTGCCCTCTGCTACCACTTCTGCCTCCAGAAACTTCCATGCATCTTTTTTAGTTTCAGTCCCATCTGAGGGCTTCTGTGAAGCTTTCTTTGTCTACAATGGCTTTCCCATCTCTGAGCTCATGAAGTATCTTCCATGGAAAAATAGGATGTAGAAATCCCCCAGAGTCCCAAAGTCTTTTCCTTCTGTGGCCACTGTTAGACCTATTAGAAACTAAGTCAGGCAATATGTGCTGGAAGAACTCCAGTCACGTGTGGCCAAAGAGTGGTCTCCCAGTGCACTGTCCCTGAGCTCCCCGGACTATGATCTCCATGTCATCGAGGAAGGTCACTGGCCCTTCCAAAAGTCGATTCCCTGGTGCCATACTCAGGAGTGAGGACCTCTGAACAGAAACTGGTCAGTTGGTTCATTGATAAATTAAGGTGCCCTGGTGCATCTTGCACATGAAGAGGACACGCCAGCTGATGTCCACCTGAGCAATTGCTGTTTCCATCTCCCCACAGGCCTGCCTCCAGCAGCTCCTCCATCCGCTCGGTGCAAATCAGATTGAGCCATTCCTCTCTTAAATGTTGGGCAGGTTGGGAGCAGAGCTGCCAAGGATACAGCCAGCTTCTTAGCAGCTTCCAAACTAGGACTACCAGGACCCTTCACAATCTGGTCCTCGCTCCCTTTCTAGGTGCTTTTTTTTTTTTTTTTTTGTCTGTCACCTCATTGTGTCTTGGCATTCCTCAAGTTCATTGTAATCTTCCCTGCCTCCTCCTCTCCCCTACTTAGAATGTCCTTTTTTAAAAAAAAAATTATTGATTTGACACACAGAGAGAGAAAGATCACAAGTAGCCAGAGAAGCAGGCAGAGAGAGAGAGAGAGGGAAGCAGGTTCCCCGCTGAGCAGAGAGCCTCACTCGGGGCTTGATCCCAGGACCATGGGATCATGACCTGAGCCGAAGGCAGAGGCCTAACCCACTGAGCTACCCAGGCACTCCCTAGAATGTGCTTTTTAACCTCTTTACCTAATGAATCCTACTCCTATTTTACAACCCAGTTCAGATGTTGCCCTCTGTGAAGAACTCTGCCAACCTGTCACAGTCTGTTGCCCGGTCCTCCCGGTCCTTCTATTGTTGACCTCCCGGCAGCACTGTCACTGTGCCTGCTGGCCAGGACTGCTGGGCACCTGCTTGTTGATGCTTGCGCCTCTCGCCCACAAGACCATAAGCATTAGGAGGGCGAGGATAATTTTGCTACCCTTTATCTGTCCAGCAAGGTGTCTGATAACCACACATTTTATTTAATAAACTGATGAAAGAAAATAGAAATAACTGAATGAAGCTCACTCTTTTTTTTTTTTAACAGTTTTATTTACATATTTTTAGAGAGAACACAAGCAGGAGGTGCAGAGGGAGAGGGAGAGAATCTCCCGCAGACTCTGTGCTGGGCACAGAGCCCAATGTGAGGCTCGATCTCGCGACCCTGAGATCAGGACTTCAGCTGAAACCAAGAGTCAGACGCTCAACCGACAGCACCACCCCGGTGTTCCTGCATGAAGCTCTCCCTAAGCAAAGACTTCCTTCCCAGCTTTGCCATCCAAAATGCCTGGAAGCTACTCTTGGTATGTTTTTGTGAGGAGCCGGACAGGTTTGCAAAAGGTAGGCAGTCACGGAGGTGAGAGAAGGAAGCACTTGTGCCCCAAAATAACAGCTCCCTGAGAAAAACCCAAGTCAGAGGGGTCTTTCCTCTCTGTATTTCTTGTTCACACTCTCCTATTCTCCCGTACAGGTTTCATTCTTTTTTTTTTTTAATTTAATTTTATTTTTTTAAAGATTTTTATTTATTAATTTGACAGAGAGAAATCACAAGTAGACGGAGAGGCATCCAGAGAGAGAGAGAGGGGGAAGCAGGCTCCCTGCTGAGCAGAGAGCCCGATGCGGGACTCGATCCCAGGACCCTGAGATCATGACCTGAGCCGAAGGCAGCGGCTTAACCCACTGAGCCACCCAGGCGCCCCACAGGTTTCATTCTTAATGAAATTTGTTAAGTGATATTCTGCAGAAATGTCCTAATTTTTTTTTTTTTAATTTACTAAGTAGCTATCAAGCCAGGCTTGGAAAAAAATCCTATACCCAGTACTGCAGTTGCTCTGGGAAGCACCATCCCCAGGATTCTTCCCTCTGGTAACTGCCATTTCCGCCTTTAGGCCTAGCACAGGATTCCTGTCCGCTGGGTTATTTTCTGGCTACTTTGGTTCCTTTACATCATACGACTTTCAGTGACCCATATGCAATATGGCAATCATCCTACTAGAACTTTCTTTAGAAGGTTCACAAAGGTATGCAAAACATAAGCAATCTATCAACTTTTAAATCCAGGCAGAATGAGTCTGGTTTTCTAAGTCCCAGGAAAGCCTACTACATTCTTTTAAAAAAGAGAACCAAGGAGCTTCTTGATCTCTGCCATTTTCTGTACGAAGATGGCTCACCAAGTACACCCCTTCCCATGCATTCTGTAGGGGGTCATTTATGGGGTCAGAGAAAGACACTGCCCAAGCTGTGCAGCTCATATTTACTAACAACTAAATACAGGCCCGGAGCTCTGCCAAGGCCTTCACATGCCCTGCATCATCTTTCCCAACTCCCGGAAGGTTTTTATTCTGATTCTGCCGCTAAGGAGCCTGGAACACAAAGAGGCTGATAACTTAGCCCAGGTCACAGAGCTGTGGGTGCCAGAGCCAGCTTTTGAAGTCAAGTTCATTGGCTCCAGAGTCCGAATGTGTAACCATTACTCTGAGCTTCATGCCATGTGCCCTGCTTTTGTGTTCAGGGAGAGTTTTTCCAGTACATGGGATTCCTAGACAGTTCTCAAAGAGAAGATCTTACTCCTTTTAGCATTTTGCACTGTATTCATATGACCTTCTCTTTAAAAGAAACTATAGTTATTATTCAAAAAATAGGAGTCAAGTATTCATCATATACAGATATGCAAGCCTTTTCTAACACTTTTTAAATAACAAAAGTCCCATGAGAGAAAGATGATTTGTGTCCTCTTGACCCACATTTTAATTTTTTTTTTTTTTTTAAAGAGAGCATGCAGGTGTAGTGGATGGGTGGTGGGGGCAGGGACAGAGAGAGAGGGAGAGAGGAAATCCCTAGCATGAGAGAATCCATGCCTAGCAAGGAGCCCAACGCAGGGCTCCATCTACGACCCCAAGATCACAACCTGAGCAAAATAAAAATTTGGATACTTCACCAACTGAGCCACCCAGGCATTCCGATTCACATTCTTAGAATTGAGTATAAAATGTCCTCGTGGGTACAAAATGAATGACTCCCTTCGTCATTCATTGGAAATAGACATTTGCATTCTGCATGCTGCTGTCCACCACCAGACAGATGTTTTTTACAAGGGACCTCATTCAGTTCTCAAACATTTATTAAGCATGTCCCCTACATGGGACAGTTGCTGGGCAGTACGTGCAAACAGTAAGGAAGAAGATATGGCCCTGGCCTTTTAGAAGTTTACAATCCAGCAGTTCACCCCTTTGAGGAATTTGAGGTCCACAGAAAGACCATAACCTCAGGTCTACCGAAGTCTGCAAGATAAGAAGTTCAGGAGAGAAATAAATCATAACCACCTTGGAAAGTATCAGTTTGCTTTATTGGAAAAGGTTCTCAGAGGCCAATGTCTCACCTCCAGCTTCTTTCATTAGTGCTTAAGGACCAGTATTGGGAGAACAAGGCCAAGAAAAGACTAGGGTAGAAAAAGCCACAAGATAATTGCAAACAACAGAACTCAAGAAACATGCAGGTTGCCACTAAGAATCCAGCAGCCTGCCTGAAAAGTTATTAATTTTTATTTCCAATGGGTGTTAAAACAGGCAACATATGAATATTCTGAAACAAGCTGAAGGTCAAGCAATACAAAGCATTAGGCAGTGAGCTTTCCGTCCACCCTCAGGGGCAGCCTGGTTCTCGGGCTCCTTCAAAAGAGAGTTCTGTGCATTTATAAAGTTTATAATGCCTTCAGCTTCTGGGCCACACAGGGCTAAGTAGGTGGCCCATCCCCAAGTCCGGGTCCCAGGAACAGGTCAGGAAACTGGCCAGTGTACAGTGAAATCAGGGAGAATTGCTCCAGGCCTGGTCCACTCAGGGCCACTGCCCAGCTGACAACTTGCTATGAGCTGGGACAAGGACAGGGAAGGAGAAGCCAGGCCCTCCACACTCACAGCTTACCTCCCAACTGTGCTAGGCACTACCCACCCTTAAGTGAGAAACAATGTATGTGGTGGGCATTCCAAGTGGAGGGGGGAGAGAGTCTGGAAAATTCTGGGGAGGTTTTAAGGGCTGACAAGGCAGGCTGGCCCAGGAGCTGTTAGAGCTTCTTGGCTGGGGTGCTGGCTTGCTGGGGCACGTGCTACCTTGTGGGGTCCAGGGCGGTGCCTCAGTGGTGGTGAGAGTAACTTTAAAGGTCTGTCTTCCTAAAACCACTCTCTCTGCCTTTAGGAGAAGCACGCAGCTGGTGTAGAATCTCCATGAGCAAGCCCAGTGGTTGATCACCCTATCCTGTAATGTATTTATAAAGTAATGAACGGTCCGTTGAGCCAAGTTTGGGCTTCTGTCTCCCCCCCGGGCACCTCCTCGCGCGAAGCCTCGCCCGGGGAGCCCGTGGACGTGGGCTGCAGCCTTCCAGCCTCGACTCCCCTCCCTCGGCTACCCCTCTTCCCTCCTCCATCTCTCGCCCTCCCCCCGCTTATTTGGGAGATTAGAGTTCATTAATTAAATCCTGTGCTTAGATCGAACTGTAACATTATTCCAATCACATTTATCTTACAGGCGGCGGAGGAGATGGCAGCCTCGCTGGAAACGCGCGGGGGAGCCTGAGCAGGCTGCCGGGGACGCACAGCGCGCTCGTTCCCCACGCCGCCGCGCAGACCCTCCATCTTCCTGCCCAGCCTCCTGGCCCTGCTCTGCCCTGTCTTGGGAGTCGGCTTCTCTCTAGGGCTCCTGCCCTTCCCCACCATCCCCCCTGGGCCTCCGCGGCTCCCCAGCCCGGTCCCCCTCCCCCGCCACACACGCTGACACGCGCGCGCGAACACACACACACACACACACACACACACACACACACACACTGACACGCCAGCGAGCTGCTGGCCGCTCAATGGAACGATTTCCCTGCTTCCCCTGATCTCAGCCCAGCCCGGAATGAGAAATTGCAAAATGGCCCGGGTCGCCAGTGTGCTGGGACTGGTCATGCTCAGCGTCGCCCTGCTGATTTTATCGCTCATCAGCTACGTGTCCCTGAAAAAGGAGAACATCTTCACCACTCCCAAGTACGCCAACCCAGGGGCGCCCCGAATGTACATGTTCCACGCGGGATTCCGGTGAGTGCGGGCCTCTATTTGAGCGCCCTCGGGTATCTGGCTTCTGGGGGTGGTGGGTAAGAAGGAGTGTTTGGGCTTCTCCCAGACACTTTGGGCACGATAATTGCGTGGTCCTTCCACTCCTCTCTCTGATTCTCCCTTCCCCCTCTCCTTTATTTTTTTTTTAACCCCAAGTCCCTAAAAGCCGTTGTCCTAATTGATGTGATTGCATTTCTCGTATTCTTCCTCGTCATCCCTTCCCCCATTTCAAAAATGGGGGAGGGCTTAAGGAGAATGATGGTGGAGGGAGAGGCGACGTGGGGGGCGGGTGGGAGGGGGCGCTGAACCCGGAGATGGACGTGCGTGAGGTGAGCGCCTACCCCGTGCAGCGTCCGCGGACTCCACCGCCGGACTCCGGGCGGTCCAGGGCCGATTTAATGGCGCAGGCGCTGGATTCCCCTTGCGCTGTCCTCACTCCTCTCCCCCACGCCCCACCCCATCAAATGATGCGCGGGTCTATTCTCCTGAAGCCCCTGGGGTATTTTACCTCGATCCTTTCCCACTGCTGCCACCACCGCTTCCCGCCCCGCCCCCCGCCCTTTCCGGGATTTCTGAATTTCCTCCGCCCTCTGCGGGAAGCGAGCCTCCTAAGGGCCGCCTACCCTCGCCCCTAGTCCAGTTCACCTCCGGGCGAGGGGCTGGACTGGGAAAGCGCACGGCTCAGCTTGGCGCAACTCATCGAGAACCGCTGCCTCTACCAGTGACCCTTAGGAGCTCTCCCAGGAGGACCTCCTGAGGGGCAGGTGTACTATCTGCAACCTGTGGTCCAAGCGGGCCAGAGGTGCGGAACCTAGAGAAGCCCCACCTTGGCTGAAGAGTGGAGCTGGCCAGCGGCCTCCAGGGGTCCCCAGCCAGGGGACAGGGAGTGAAGTCAGACTGGGCTTGGGAAGTAAGAGGTTAAGGCAGGAGCCCTCCCCAGTCTTCCCTTGAGTCTCCGGGTTCCTCTGCCCTTTCTCCAAAAATCAATTCGCCAGGACAGCCGGGGCGTCGCGGGTCGGACAGCGGAGGCGCGGCCGCTGTCCGCGGTGCTGACTCCCTAGTCCTCAGGGCGCATCATTCTCCAGCAGTGTGCCGGGCTCCCGCCCCTGCTCTCCGCGAGACGGCCATTTTATGGTCTCTCCCGGACCCGGAGGGATGGACAATGGAGGCGGATTTCCCTAGTTTTCTTTTCCCCCCTGGGTGTGTGTGGGAGCGGAGAGTGGACCAAATGAGAGAGCCTCAGGCGGGATGGAACCAGTGCGAGTACCAGGTGTCCCCCTCCAGCCCCCAGACGCCTGGGCTTTAATGGCTACGTTGCTTCCCCCAGCTAAGGCCAGCACGTTTGTCTGTGTACTCATGCTCCTCTCCAGGTCACAATTTGCGCTGAAGTTTCTAGATCCGTCATTTGTGCCCATTACGAATTCTCTGACCCACGAACTCCAAGAGAAACCTTCTAAGTGGACATTTAATCGGACAGCGTTTTTACATCAAAGGTAGGATAGGGGAAACGATCCGAAAGGTGTTTTTGAATTCTGGAGTTCAAAAAAACAAAACAAAATGATCCAAAACAACAAAAATCTATCCCCCACCCCGAGGTGTTATTTGCATTGTCTTCTTGGCCTGACTGCACAAAGGCAGGTTGGGAACCCTTTATTATGTATGTAGTGTCCCCTCAAAAAGAAAACATCAAGAAGACCAAATGAATGTAAGAGAAAAAGATATTTCCAATATCCCCCCTAACCTGGCCTTAATTGAACACAATAATTTATAGTTAACATGCACGGGTAATACTGCCAAAGCCATCTACTAAAAAAAGTGAATTAGTTAAAAATAAATTAAAAAGTTAATTGCCTCAAGACCATTCAACAATACATTTCAGTCTCCTTCCGAGGAAAAAAAATTAAAAATGAAATAAAATAGAATTGCTTCACCCTGAAATACACAGCAAATACTATAATCCATCCCTATCAATTACTAGTGAAAAATCTTGGCCCAAATATATGCAGGTATCGAAGTTCAGTTTTGTTTTGGTTTCCTTATTTGTTTTCATTAAACCTTTACAGGCTTTAACATATTGTAAAAGCTACCTAACATCATTTTTATAGGTTGTCTTGTAACAGCCTCATTTATACATGAGGGAGTTCACGTGTATGTATGTTGTGGGGTGTGTGGGGGGAAGGATGAGATTTATTCAAATTTATTATCCTGAGTGATTTCTGGTTTCCTCTTCGCAACCCCAGATAAGTCACTACGCCTTCCTTCTTGGTGGGATTATTATGCTGCTAAATGGAATGTGAGCCATCTAGTGTATTCATTAGGGGTGTGAATACTTATTTTACAGATACTCATTTTTCCACTCATTTATAGGGTTGTGTTTGTTCTTAGCATTTGTAGTTACCACACTTGTTTTTATTTTAAGCTAATGACAGAATTAAAACAAAGTCACTAAATATCTAAGGTGTCATGAAAATATGGTTTACTTGAAAAGCTGATATAGCCATGTGATTAGTATTAAAATTTTTGGAATTGTTTAATCAAAAATTACTCCATGGCAATGACCAATATGAAAACCAAAGAAGTGGCTTTCTTTTAAAATATGGGGGTTTAGTCCAATATTAATTTTACAGACAACCCTGAAAACTTTAATGATAGTACACATTTTACTTACCCTAAAACATCTTCCTAACTGAATAAAAATTTTCTTCCTACACTAGGCCATGTGACCCAAATGACCAGTCAGAATGATATTTCCTTCTCAAAACCTCCTTCCTTTCAAGCCAGTTATTAGAAAGTCTTTACTTTTCCCAGTATCCTTTTAGATTTACTTTACGTTTATAGTAGGCAAAGAATAGTTTGTAAAGACAACATAGGTAACTTTGGAAGTTCTAGATTAAAGCTTTCAGCTTATGTGGCTTTATACTTTGACAAACATGTAATTTTTTAAAATAAAATTCCAGGTTAAGTGATGATACACACCTTTAGTTTCAATCCTGCTGGTTTTTAGGGGGAAAAAAAACCCACTGGAAATTCACAATGTGATTTCTTAGAAGTAGTAGCAAAGTAACATGTTACTGGTCTCTCTTAAATATTTTAAATAGCTGAAACTTTAAGAGGAAATGCTTAATTTTACCTAAAGCTCAACATGAAAGCAACCTGAAACTGGTGCTAAGTATCACCCTTGCTTGTTTATCCTCTATGCATATCCTCTATGCATACACTTTCAGGGTTTATCATGGCCTTTTTTTCTAAGGATTAACTTACTCCAACTAAATTGTGTTTCTATATAATCAAGTAGGAAACTGTTCTTGTTTCATTATTCAAAGGACCTTAATGAGATTATCATCTCACTTCTATTAAATATTCAGCTACACTCACTGATACTACCACTTCCATATTGTAATAATAGATAGTACTATAGTGACTCATATCTATTTGGCTCTTATTTGGACACCAGCGATATCTGATATTCCTTGAACACTGCAGTCCAATAGCAAACAAGTAGTCCCTAGTTACAAACTCTAAGTCACTAATGTTTGTACGTTAATGTGAGCTCTTTGGAGCCTGTGTAAATTGTCTCCCTGTATTTTCTGACACAGTTCTGCCAAGGCCCCCCCAACCCCGATCAAATACACTTTTCATGTAGGACAGAAAACCGCAGAATGGCAGCTAAAACTGTGAGTTAGAACAGTTACAAGGATTGAAGGATTATAACCAGAACTTGCCTGAGAGATTAGCACGTCTGTCCATTCTGAAGCAGTCCTTCCCCTAACCACCACAATTACTATGAATGTATAATCTTTCTTGGATACAATGTACTTACAATTCTTGTCTGAATGAAATGGCAGCGTAAGACATAAGATGCAAAATCAATTCTTTTGAATGGGATGCATTTAATGAATTTCTTTTCATTTTAGGCAAGAAATTCTTCAGCATGTCGATGTAATAAAAAATTTCTCTTTGACCAAGAATAGTGTTCGGATTGGACAACTGATGCACTATGATTATTCCAGCCATAAATACGTTTTCTCTATTAGCAATAACTTCCGATCACTGCTTCCAGACGTGTCACCCATTGTGAATAAGCATTTTAATATTTGTGCTGTGGTTGGAAATAGTGGGATCCTGACAGGGAGCCGATGTGGACAAGAAATAGATAAGTCAGATTTTGTTTTCCGTTGCAATTTTGCCCCTACGGAGGCTTTCCAAAGAGATGTTGGAAGGAAAACCAACCTTACCACCTTCAACCCCAGCATTCTGGAAAAATATTACAACAATCTTTTGACCATTCAGGACCGTAACAACTTTTTCCTCAGTTTAAAAAAGCTCGATGGGGCCATTCTTTGGATCCCTGCGTTTTTCTTCCATACTTCAGCAACTGTTACCAGGACATTAGTTGACTTTTTTGTTGAACACAGAGGTCAGTTAAAGGTCCAATTGGCTTGGCCTGGAAATATAATGCAACATGTCAACAGGTGTGTATATTTTATTGCCTTTAAGTCTTACCCCACCAGATGGCAAATGAATATTGTAATCTCTTGGGGGTGGGAGGTATCCGGTTAGTTACCTGTGGTTAGCTTAGCACTTTAGGGCAAACTCTTACGTTTTTGTAAAGAAAGAATGAATCATTCTAGGTAAGAAGTGTAATCTTCTACCCCCAGCTGGTAACCGAGTGCCAAATGGGGGGATTGGTGTTTAATCAGCCTCCCCTCTCTATTCCCTGTCTCCCTCCCTTGGTGGCAAGCCTAACAGGTAGTCCTAGAAATCCCCCCAAATCAAGAATTTTCTTCAAATGGATGGCTAGGTCCCCATAATGTCGACGGCGAAATTAGGCAAACCAAGCAGTTTTCTAAAAAAAAGATGCAATTGACTTAAAATGCCTCTTTTTAATTGATATTTGGGAGTTTTGTCGATGTCCAAGATCAGAAAAACACCTAGGTAGATCACAAATTGTATAATCAGCCTTTATCAGTTGGGATTTCAGTGCCAAAACATGTGAAGGGTATTTTATGAGCTTGTTGGTACCCCTTATAATTTGATAGAGAGATTGACCAGAAAGACAATATTTTCATCTATTCTGATGAGTCTTAACTCTGGATGTACACTAGAATCACCTGGAGAACTTAAGAAAAAAAAAAAATACTGTTGCCTGGGCTCTAGTTCAAGGGATTCTGATGTACTTTATCTGGAGGTAGGAGGCGAAGGGTCTAGGTTCCCGCTTTTCTTAATAACTCCCCAGATGATTCTAATATATAGTCAGAATTGGGAGCCACTAATCCAGGGCATTTTATAAAGCAAAATTAATTGTAAGACTCATTTTCCTTTAAACCATCTGGGGAAACTACCTCAATCCTAATATCCCCTGTGTAAGTAGCCTCCATGTCCTAACATACTGTCCAGATCATCCTAAAAGTTAAAGTGGGTTCTGGGAGGACTGGCAACCAGGGAATTCAAAGAATTTTTGTCCCCATCCTGTAGTCCTCTAAGACCTCCCAAACGTAAGATCTGTTTAGTTGACCTCTCACAGAAGGACGAATCATCATCTAATAAAGTGGTATGTATCTAACAGGTAGGGTTAGGACCATAATGTGCAGCCCAAACTGGAATTTTGTCTTTGCAAGAAAGAAGGTGCTATTAATAATTACAGCAGGATAACAAACATAATTTGGGGCTGTCCTAACTTCCTGGAATGTATGGTCATCTTTTTGAGAGGTAATATAGCCCAACTCCTAAGTTTAAAGATGAGTTTACTGAGATACGAAGAAAAGGAGTTATTTACAACAGGTCACTGCCCCAAATGGGCAAAAACAGAATTTGAAGCCAGGCTTCCTGCTAACCTGTCCTCCTGTGGTCTTTTGACCTCCTCGTTTTGCTCCCCTCTTGCTGTAGTTAAGTTTGGCCATACCAAAAGTATCACCAGAAGTCATTCTTACTCCTTAGGTAAGAAGATTGAGACTAAACTTCTAAATTTCAACTGGAATGGGGAATGATCTGTGTGTGAAGCTTTTCAGTAGTAAAGAAGGAACTACATGTGCTTAGAAACTTCAGGAAATGGGCCTGGTGTGGCCTACTCTGCCCCCAGCTTTCCCAAAGTGCTGTGGAGTTAGCGGTAATGCTTCCCAGCCACTCAGGCTTGAACCAAACACATTGGTTCAATGAAAACTCGAAGGAAATACAGTCCATAGAAACCTGATTCATGAATAGTTTCATTTTGCTGCATAGTCAATGATATACAAACACACACACACACACAGACTCCCTGCGGTCTCAAATATGTGGTGGTATAGGCAGGAAGCTTCAAGCTACTGTCTAAATATGGAAGGAAAAAATAGCCATAATTTAGTTTTTTTTTTTTTAAATCCAGAAAGGGTTCAAATACTTTTCTTAGGCCCTGCCGTGCTAAAGGAGGGCTCAGGACCACCTAGCTAGACAACAACAGAACAGGGAACATGACTTTTTATAAGAAGGTACAGAAACATAAGTCCCCACACTCTTTCTAGACCAAAGAAGAAGGATTTAATCTCTAGATTTGGGGAAGAAAGGGACACAGGAGGTGCCCTTAGATTAAACAACCTCCTCCCCACTTCCAAGGGCCCTTTGTGTATGAGAAGCAGAGTCATTCTCAGTGCTGGCCTTCTGAGCTGTCACCACTGAGGCAGAGCCACGGCTCCTGAGGACAGCCGGGGGTAAGGGCTGGCATGGAGCAGGAACGGCCTACATGGTCACACAGAAGCTTGTGCTCAGGAGGCTCCAGGGCCTGGTTTAATGCTCAGCTACCGCCCCCTTGAAATTCTCAGTGGTTTGCCCTGGGTCTCACGAATTATGTAGCCAGTCCTGCCCCGAGTTGTTCTGTGGTCTAAAAGACAGACTCAAGGCTGGTACTATTTCTGGGGGAGGAGAAAAAGGCAAGGACTATTTGAGTTCCCTGTACAAATCCACCTCCCAGCCCAGTCACGGCGACCTTCTCGGAGTGGAACCAACACTGGCCTCTGAAACCACATGTACTTATTATTCCGCAGGTACTGGAAAAACAAACATTTGTCACCCAAACGGCTGAGCACAGGCATTCTCATGTACACCCTGGCATCAGCAATATGTGAAGAGATCCACTTGTATGGATTTTGGCCTTTTGGATTTGACCCCAACACAAGGGAAGATCTTCCATACCATTACTATGACAAAAAAGGAACCAAATTTACCACCAAGTGGCAGGAGTCCCACCAGCTGCCTGCCGAGTTCCAGCTGCTGTACCGAATGCATGGGGAGGGGCTCACCAAGCTGACTCTGTCACACTGTGCCTAAGACTCGGAACAGCAAGTGCCAAACGGCCATTTTAAAAGTGCCCCAAATCAAATGGAATAGTCTTCAGAATAGAACCCTAGAGATTTCCTTATAAAGATTGTCTGCCATTGAAAAGCAAAGATGGCGTCTCTCCCTCCTTTTGCACTGCTCTTTTAAGGGTCTTGGCAAGACAAACGAGTTGAAGCCACATGATTTAAACTTGATTGATAAAGGGAATGTTGCATCTGGAACTATGCTGCTAACGAAACGGTGTGAAGTATTTTCGTGTTTGTATTTTGATAATAAATGGCCTCCCGTTTTTTTATGAGGATGAGAGCTGTAGTTCCCGCAGCTTTGAGATATGGTCCTCATAGTTTGGGCAGGATTTCAGTTTTGCCTGGGTGGGATCGGACTCTTCAAAATGGAAACAGACAAACAAAAGAATCGTTTGCATCGCTCATCTCTCACTCTCTCTCTTTCTCACTCTTGTTCTCCATCTCTTTCCCTACAACCCTCCAACTGCCCCACCACTGCGGAGTTTAATAATTTGCTAGGAATCCTATTAAATTAGCTTTGCCTGTATGTGTTGCATCTGTACTTGTTTGATGTGTTCAAAGCTCTGGGTAACTTTGATGTTTCATGACCGACTGACGAAATCATGCTGGATCCCCTTAGGATGACTTTGATAAGATATGCCTCTTATGAAGTTCTCAGTGGCCTGCACAGTCATTCCACTGCAGAGCGGTCCCTCCGTGGTGAGTGGCATAGAAATCAGTGCATCCTTCCCTATCATAAAGAAAATTCATGTCGTGGGTGGCATTGCGTCTCTTGACGTTAGTGCCGTTACGGCAAATCATTCTATCGCCACATCTGCAAGCACATTCCAGCCTGAGTCTGGTGCCTCCCACAGTCTCAGCCCAAGCGCTGGGCCGGGAATTCTCTCTGAGCATAGAGGCAATGAGTCAGCTTAAGAGTCTGGAACACATAGAGGAAAAGGAAGAACGCTGAGAAGTTGTTATGGAATCCCGTGTACCCTAAAGCCTTGTAAGCCTGGTGCCCTTTCAGAGTCTTTGAAATGCAGGTGGGTTAGAACAGAAGAGAAGATTTGAAGTTGACCAGGACAGGCCCCATGTGAACAGGCTGAGGTGAGGTCACGCTCAGCATCCTTGTGTCCACCAGCACCTCTCAGAACTTTTTGTTCCCTGCAAGACACTTGTAGACTGTGGCTACTCCCTTTTCCCACTGGAATCTGCATGTCTAAATCTATATATCTAAAAATTAAGCATTTCATAGGAAAAAACAATGGGTAATAGGAGGATTTGATACAAAATAACCCTTGGAATTTGAGCTGTCTAGCCCTGGCATGAAGGAAATTAGTTGGCCATTTTCTTCTTTTATTATATCCGCCTCAGAGGTAGAAATCACATCACTCCCATCTCTGGCTTTTCACTGAGCAGCACTTGATTGTTCCAGTTCAGCCCAAAGTCTGGCCAAGTTGATGTTAAATTTTAATAAGAGTTTCTTTCTTCTTTCCAAATGCCAGTCAAGCACATTTGTAATACATCTGGGTGGGGTAGCTTGTTCTTTTCCAGAAATCTCATTCTAGATTGCTTGTAATGTTACAAACCTGTTTGAAATAATTGCTTTAGTTCTGTCATCAGCTCACTGTCCCTCTTTGGGAAGGTATCACCATCCCCAAAGTTAAACCGCATACAGTAAGAAAAGGCATCATTCTTAGGCTCATCTGCCTTCTGGTCCGAAAGGGCAGCTGTCTTGTTCTCATGTTTTTCAGAAAGCTCATCAGAGCAGCTTCCATTGGTCCAGATGGTAACTAGTGAAAGAAAAACTGTACAGGTTTGAATGTGTTACCAATCGGGACACACCTTAAAAGGCTGTATGAATGGTAATCCAAATAGACAGGGAAAAGAGGAATGCATGTTTCAAAATGGGAAACATTAACACAGCTCAATACCTGAAAAAATTGGAAGAGGAGACAGTAAAAAACATTTTTAAATTCACTGGTATCATTGGATGGGCATCAAACCCCCCCGCCCCCATGCTTGTTCTCGGTCACAGTGAAGAGGACAGTACTCCAGAGCCTGTGCTGTGCTCTGTTAGGATCACTGCAAGATTGATAACTGACAGAAGTGTTTAGTTGGCTCTTCTAAGCACTTAGTTCATTTGGTTACAGCTAAGTGATATAAATGCCAGTGTTACACGGGCCAGATCCTGACTCTAGAGTTTTAATCCCAATGTGCCCATTAGATTTCCCTAAATATAAATATATAGACACCTTGAACCAGGCAGACTGAAGGAGCAAAAAGACCAAAATCCCTAAAAACAGCTTATTGTACTTTTAAAGTAGACCTCATCATAATGCCATTTTTGGTTTGCAGTTTTTTGGGGTTTTTGTTTTGTTTTGTTTTGGTTTTTTGTTTGGTTTGTGGGTTTTTTGTTTTTTGTTTTGTTTGGGCTTTTTTTGTCTTTTCAAGTTCAGGAAGATGTTTAACATCTCACGCTGCTCTTGGCTCCGTCTTAACATCAGAGTGAGAGGACTTTTCCATCTTCCAACATCATTTCATCTGTCGCTTTCACAAGAACTCAGAATACTGAGGGAACAGGCTGGTTTCCCAGAACCAGAGGGCTTAGAGATCAGGCTTATCCTGTTTCCAGGTATGACTTTCTGGAACTGATCCAAAAGACCACCCTTCCCTTTTCTTCAGAGATCTCTGAAGAAAGCCTCCGGCCATGCCATAGTGGTTAACCACAATTTTCATACCTTATAAATTCTTTCTGCACAGCCTATATCCCTCCTGTTGCAAAAATTAGACCCTGAGTGTTAATAAAGCATCTATCCCAGTTTTCAGCATGTAGTAAGCACTCAATATATGGCAGCTTTTGCTGTTGTTTCTTTTGTTCGTTGTACCCTTGACCTATAATTCCAGCACAGAGAAACTCAGCCTCTAGCTGATCATACGCTCTCTCTTCTTGTTTTTAAAAACTGTTTCAAAGATCAAACCTATATAACCACTGTCGCCACCAAAAGAGTTGGCAGGTCCCATGAGTCCTGATTCAAAAGGCGGTGGTATAAGTAACCAGAACTCCGGGGCTGTGTGGTTAAGAGCAGTGAAATGGGCAGACAGGACTATTAAGTCCCCCCACCCAATTCAACCCAGATACAGATCCCTGGCTTGTGTATTGCCCTTGCTTTATTTGTTCTAGGCTAAGTGCATCCTTTTGCCTGGGATCCTCACAGCAGAATTCACCCTCAGCTCTTGCGATAAATTTCACCACAGAACCCTCAAGACCATGTATGTATGATAACAATACAAATGACCAGATCAGTTGTGGAGAGAAAAAAGCCCACATTTCATGACCAGCTTAATGCCAGTCCCTCAACCATATTTCATTGGTTGTTCTGAGAGTCATGTGTAGACATTTAAACCAGGGGATAGAGAGCTAAAATGAGACACCAAGTCTTCCTCCCACACCCAGATATCTTCCCCACATTCGCTGATTAAAAGTTACAGTTCCTCTGCCTTTGCTTCCACGTCTCAAGTGTCCTTGACCATTGAAAAGTGCTGTGTTTAGTAGTATTGTGTGCCTAGCAGGGCTGACTGTGACTGCTGTACCATTTGCCTGTGACCTTGATGTCAGGCATGTGACCATGGGGCTGCCAGCCAGGACGTGCAAGGGAAGAGGTTCCTCGGCCTCCTTGTGCCCAGGCCTCTAGTTATCCACGAATGTGAGTGCCATGACTAACCTAATTTGCTGGGGAAGTTAAAGAAGGGAAGAGCTTTTTTTCTGACTTTGGGCTAAGCAGTAGTTATTAGGAACTCTCAGACGCAAAGAAAGCTTAACCTGGGGCTGGAGGAAGCAGAGATGGAATTGTAGAACCATAGGATACGGGAAGTCAAGGAGCCTTTCAGCCTCTCTAGTCCTAATCTTTGATGCTACAAATGAGATATGGAGAAATAGGGAGTCTAAGTGATTTTCCCAAGATTGCACAGACTATCAGAAGAAAAAGTGTGACTCCTCATCTCCTCCATATTAGTATTAAGTGAAGGTGGGCCCAAAAAGAATGTATTATAGTCTGGGGTACTCATGGTACAGAAAATAAATCAGACTGTAAAGGAGGAAAATGTATTCTCTTCTTCCCACCCTAGAAAAAAAGTATTTATTTGTCATTGTAAAGCAGTATTTATTTGTTGCCTAGGCATACAACAGCCCACTGGTAATCACCTACGTTCTCGCCTGAAATGAGAGAAAACTCCCTTGGTCAATCATGATTCTGGTAAATCACAATTTAGTTATTAACAGTTCATATTTGACGGCTGGAATGTCATCCAGTAATTCAGTGTTCACCGTATCAAACCTTGTCTTAGCAATATGGATGTATAATTTGAAGCTGAATACTAAGAATAGTCATGTACTTCTTTTTAAAATTTTTATTCAGCTTATTTAAGCTGGAAAACACCCCCAAACAGTTCACTTGTTGCATTGTTCCATGTGTATTATTTTCAGTGGGGGTCCGTTAAGATCAGGAATACATTCTGTCAATGCTTTCCACATTGTAATTTCAACAGCAGATTTTGCATTATTGCATTAGTTCAATATACTAAGAAGATGTGCAAATAATAGTGAATGACATTGAGCTGAGTCTTCATGTGCAAAATAACAGACCAAGCAATTTTCTGTATAAACCTGGATCCTTAAGTCCTTTTCCTCTGATTGTTTAAATGTGCCAGGCAAAAGTATCAGCCTCTACTTCTTCCTGAATATGCAGAACTGTCCTTTTGCTTACGAAGATTGTTGGGACTGTGTGTATGTGGCTGAAAACCCAGATGGAGCATCACAGGTGCCAGAGACTTAAAGCCCCTGGGCCACCTGCCTGACCTATCTGGGCTCTGTGGCCCAATTAATCAAGGCCACGGGTGAATTGACACCAAGGACCAAAATGACTAAATATGCCTCTCTCGCTCTGATTGCTTTGCCACATAGACATAACATGGGAAATGGGAAACATTTTAGAATGTTATTATTGTATTGCACAGTATTTCCTAAAATTTGTCTTTATTGTGTTGACTTATTATTGAAGATATGTATTTTAATAGATGTTTTTATCCTCAATGCAGCCCATTCTCATGTTGTTAATTACAGTGGAATCACAGTGAAGAGCCTGTCGCAGAAAAGCTGACTCCAATCTGAGATTACAATGGGTTTATGGGGTTAGGACCTGGATTATGCGGCTGATCCACCAGCAAACAAAGCTGTAGGACACGAGGAGCTCTTTAAGACACAACTCTGGCACCCCACCCCAGACCTTTGACTCAGAATGTCCTGGGATAAGCTAAGCTTACAAAGATTCCCAGGTGATTCTGATGTCGCCAGCATTTGGAAACAAATAATATATAGCGAAATCATATAGACCAAGTTTTGACCAGAGTAGCTGAATGCTTATCACTCCTCAGGCAATTAAGTATCACATCTGTTGCTTGAAGTTATCATAATACACAGCTATACAGATACAGTCTTAGTGACTCAACTATTCAACTGTTTTGGCTGAATTGACCTGTCACTAATTTGTAAGCAAACAGTAACTGGTTAATTCAGTCAGAATGGATACACGCCTCAAGACAGCTGGAGTGAGGGACATAGCTTTAATATACTTTGCCCCAAGGCCAGCAGTTTATAGTTCACTTTTGATATTTCAGATGAAGAGGCAGATCTCAGGTCATTCAACTCTACAAACAGATAGACTAAGAAACAGGGATGTTAAATGATTCATTCAGATTCTACTTTGGATGTCATTCCCAGAGCCTAAACTATTCCTGAAGGGGTCTGATTTCTCAACAGACAGGTAATGCCCCAAATGCAAAGATCCTCAGGTTACAACAAAACCAATCAAAAAAAGGAAATGCAAGAAAGTTAAAATTCTAAGACCAATGAGTATAAAATTCCAGGAGCAGCTGAGCTAGCGGTCTCTGGCTGCCCTGGGCCAGCCTCTGCTGGATAAGGTGCCACCGTGCTAATGAAGCTTTGGTCAGGCTCCTTTTGCCAGCTGTGCACATGCAAAGCCTTCAAATTATACATCATCAGAGACACTAAAGGGCTCCTTTGATTTTCTTTCTGGGGAACTCAGACGATTGTAGCTCTTTGGCGTGCTGCTAACCACGTAACAGCTGGCTCTGGAGAAGGGGGAGCCCTGACCTACAGCACTGCTGATCCCCATGGTATCAATACTCTCGGCATTGACCGTTTCAAGCTACGAACTTACTGTTAACCAGGTGAATATGTAACAACACGCTTTCAGGAGCCACTAGGAGTTGGCGCAAGCCCGGGACTGCCTGAGTATCTTCTGAGTCAGAAAGAACCAAACAGGAGAGGCTAGCAGCGGCTTTGGAGAAACTCCCAAGTGCCCCCTCCCCGCAAGGAGGCATTTCTACTCCGGTTAAATCTACTACTTTTTAGTATACTATTGGGTCCTTGAGGCTAAGGACTCTAAGGTGTGCAAAATATTTCCTAGCCATGTGACTCTTAAGAACCTCTCAACAAACCACTCCGTCCTTTGGGTGAGCTTCCAGGTAAATGTTCTTTAATTTAACTGCCAGTTCCAACCATGTTTGGCTGATCTTTCCTTATATCTTATAGCCCATTGCCTGTTTCCCCAAATCTCTCATGTTCCTGGTTCACTTGCTCCTCATTCTCTGACACAGCACCCAGAAATCAGTGCCTGCACGGGAACAGGGGAAGAACAGACATCCATCCAGTAGTTTCAGCTGGCCCCACCACACCTGCAGAGGCTCCATGGTTCAAAGGTCTCTGTCCCACCAAGGGACATCTGCTAAGCCTCAGGCCCAAGGTTTGAGTATGCTCTCGGCTGGGGTTTTTTGCCCACAGAAAGTTTCTAATGGACAATAAAGACCACAAATAAGACAATAAGACCACCAATGGGTAAACTTTGTAGAGGGAGCCATCAGGTGACCCTCGCCCTTAGCTATGCTAGTGGAAGGTTGGACCCCGGGAAAAACTACCAACAAACATTTGGCCACTGACGTTCTCTGAACATTGAGCAGTAGTACGACAAATTTTCTTCTTCTTCCCGCTGGCTCTAAGTGAATGCCCTACTTAACAGAGTGTTTAGAAATCAGACACTCTGGTGAGCCACAGGACAAGCTTTGTTTGCAAATTAAAGGTTTTTCTGATGGAAATCATTCTTAGGTAGATTTGATTCAATCCTTTGGAAGACAACACTGGAAAAAGAATGGATATAATTCTTTAAACATCATAAGTGGACATGGGCTTTTATTCTGTAGGTAGTAAATCAAAATTAGATCGTAACAGAGAAAATCTACTTTCCTTATTGTAGTAAAATATCCTTCAGGGTCTGTAAGGCATTTCTAGATGTTTGAAACTCAACTTGAACACGGTCTATCTTATGTTTAAAAGGCCAGGGTACCCCTCTGTTTTCTGCACTCTTTAACAGTCTTTGAAACAAGCTTGCTTCTTTGTACTGAATAAGCTACCTTTTGTTTTAAATAAATCAGGTACCTGCTCAGAGGTTTTTCTGTATTCAACAAATTGCATGTAGCCTTGGCACAAAATATACCTTCATTCCCTGTTTTTTGTTTTTTGTTTTTTGTGGACACCAGAGAGATAAGTCCATAGCTACAAGCAGAAAGGACTTGACAGTAGGCCCCATTTTATTATGAACAAATTCACAGCAAAACCAGCCTTGAGGAACCAGTCACTCCCACAATATTTTTAGCTAAGGAAGTAGGTTAGAAAAATTGTAGATGAGATGAGAAGAGAGGTTAGATCAACGTGCAGACGTGGGATGAAGTCACTGAAGTACTTTCAAAAAGGAAAGGGGAAGTTTCCCTCTGAAATCTGGAACCTAGGTTATTTTGCAAGGCTTAGAATAATTGGTCTCCAGGTCAAAACACCCTTTAACCACATTTCAAAATCCAAATCTAAGCCCTTATTATGCAAAAAGCAGCCTTACAGCCAAGAGCCCTGGGAGGGGTTTATTGATGATTTGAGATCCAACCACCAAGCATCAGCAATTAGTGCTGACATCCTCCCAGGACCCAGAACAAAAATACTGAACCATCACCACGCAGCCTCGTATGCTCACAGAGGAGAGTCAACTACGCGCAGAGCAGAACGTCCCAGCTCTAGACATTTTCTCAGGTCTAGATTCCAGATCGACATCTTCAACACGGTGATGAGTCGGCTGAGGTCGGGAAGGTAGCAAATGATTTACCCGCCCAGCTAGTTAACGGCAGTTAGAGTCCCGGGTCCCCCAACCGCGGACTCTACTTGAGCACACCTTGCTGCCTCCGGGAAGCTAACAATCCATTGCAAAGCATAAATCAGAGATCAAGACAAAAGAATGTTTGTGATACCTTCTCTCAATTGACCTCCTTGGTTTCACCACTTCATTTCAGCATCCTTTTAAAGAATGTTATACCAAGGTAGAAGGAGGAACAAAGCTCTTTTCAGAGTGATGATGAAACCAAAAGGTGGGAGAAGAGTGAATGTAAGTTACTGAAGAAATGAGCAAGAAGCATGCGTTAGGGAGAAGAAAGGCTTCCTATACCGTCACAACCCTAACCCTCCCCTCACACACTTGATGCATTTATTTTGGAAAATGCCGTTTTACGCTGAGAGACTGGCATTGAGGAGTTCGCTCCTTCTCAACTACATCAGAAGCATCCTTGCTCTTGGGGAGAAGCTGCAGCCCTTTGGATCAGACCCCCTCCCCTGGGACGGGCAGCCTCAGCGGTCCTGAGAAACAAGGTGCCAGACGGACGGGGCCACGGAGACCTGAAAGGAGCCAGCGCTGCTGGACTGAGGAACATGTAAATAGCTTCTGCCTTCTTGGCAAACAAGGATAAGCGTCTTTCTTTTGTAGAGGTGATCGTGTGTACCTTGTGACCGTAGTGTGTGAAGAAAAACGCAGTGATCTGCTTCGACGGCTCCCCAGATGTACCTGTTCCGTGTGAATATGCCTGCCTCGTTGCCTCATGGGCCAAACACAGTACTGAATGCGTTGTTTTTGAATAAACTCTTCTAGTGTGCATTGGGAAACACGGCTGGGTGTCTCTGTCCCATCTGGGAGACCCTCCCACCCCCGCCCCCACACGAACACGCTCCATCCGATGCAGAGGTTAAGCGTCCCTCCTTTTGTTCAGTCCCCGTGTTTTGAGAAGTTCTCCTCGGAGAGGTGGACCATGCCAGGAAGCTGGGCGTGGCTGCCTTCAGCCATGAAGGAGCAGCAAACAGTAAAAGCGCCCCCACGCACCATCCTTCCATAGGTCCCTGATGCAAATCATGCAACAGGCCTTCAACATTATTAATGATAATACGTTTGTCTTGAGTGTACAGTCACACACGCTACTTAAGTTCACCAAGAGTCAGGTGGGAGGGCCACTGAGGGAGTTGGTCCCTGTCGCACAGACAGTGGTGGAGTTAAAATGAGACTGCAGTCCGATGCCAGTTCTCTCCTGCCTCTTCACCCCTTCTAGTCTCTCTTCAGGCCACCTTCCCACAGAGCCTTCCCTCAGTGTCCCCATCAGCCTCCATCCCTTTACATGGTTGTATTTTTCTTCATAGGATTTTCTTTCCTTGGGTTTTTTCCTAAGATTTTGTTTATTTTAGAGAGAGAGAGAGTGTGCGTGAGCAGGGGGAGGAGCCAAGGGAGAGAGGGAGGGAGAGACTCTCTGAGCACGATGGGCAAAGAGCCTGACTCAGGGCTGAATCCCATGACCCTGAGATCGTGACCTGAACCAAAACCAAGAGTCAGATGCTCAACCAACTGAGCCACCTAGGAGCCCCAGCATTTTCTTTCCTTGTTTGAAATGACAGTATTTAATTACTCCATTGTCTGCATCTCCCTCTTATTATAAGCTCTGCCTTCTGCAAAGTATGCAACTTTGCTTGTCTTAATCATACCCTGCTCCCAGTGCCGATAGCAGTACTGGAAGCTGAGTAGGCTATCGCTTCATCTCTGTTGGATGGATGCATGGATGGATGGATGGATGGATGGATGGATACACCAGAATCTATATGTCACTTCTCTTTTTCATCTCCCTTCCCATCTTGATGCCTACACCACAGACACCAAAAGTCCTCACTCTGTTCTGACTGAGCTGCCTCAAGGCCATGAATATTATGTGTTGACTGAATGAATGAATCATCCTAGGAACTGTTTTTCTCAACATTCCTGCTCCAACATCAAGAATGTTCCAGCATATTCATGCATCAAAGTGCATCCTGTTCCTTTACTTCGTTGATTATAATTTCAAGCAAAACAAGAAATCGTATAAGGTAAAAATATCACATTAGGAAGACCCTGCCTTTAGGAAATAGGGTCCCATCTGGAAGAGCCAGCTGTAACCCTCTTTAATTCACACTGAAAGCTCTTCTTGGTCACTATGTACAACATGGACAGGACAGGAACAGGATACAACATCACAATGCTTATCCCGAAAGAACTTACAGTTCAACACATTATAAGAGAGTATCTTTCATCCTGGGCAGTGCCAGGGAATGTTGGGATGCAGGTAAGGGACATAGAAAGGGGCAGACAGAAAAAAGAATGGCCCCATTAGGGGCGCCTGGGTGTCTCAGTGGGTTAAAGCCTCTGCCTTCAGCTCAGGTCATGATCCCAGGGTCCTGGAATCAAGCCCCATGTCCGGCTCTCTGCTCAGCAGGGAGCTTGCTTCCCCGCTCCCCTCTCTGCCTGCCTCCCTGGCTACTTGTGATCTCTGTCAAATAAATGAACAAAAATCTTTAAAAAAAAAAAGAAAGAAAGAAAGAAAGTAAAGAAAGAAAAAAAAAGAATGGCCCCATTAGGGGCATCTGGGTGGCTTAGTCGTTAAGTGTCTACCTTCAGTTCAGGTCATGATCCCAGAATCCTGGGATTGAGCCCCACATCGGAACTCCCCCTCAACAGGAAGCCTGCTTCTCCTTCTCCCACTCCTCCTGCTTGTGTTCCTCTCTCACTGTATCTTTCTCTGTCAAATAAATAAATAAAAATCTTAAAAAAAAAAAAAAGAAAAGAATGGCCCCATTAAAGTGAACACATTAAAAATTATAAAGGCCAAATGTAAATACTTAAGGCTTCTATTTTCTGAAAACTACTATTTTCTGAAAACTACTTGCCAGTTTGATGATTACCTGCCCCAACAGAGAAATGGTAAGTTCTTCTAAAACAAAGCACTTCACAAACTTTGGCAAAACATGAAATTGACACCAAGTTTATTGCAGGCTCTCTTTGCCTGGGGCTGCTTAGTACAAATTAAATTTTAAAAGTAGATTTTTTTTTTTCCCTAAGAAAATGCATTGCCACAGCTTGATCAAGACAAAGAGGATTAAGGAAACCCCACTCATAAAAGGACGAATCTGACCCAACATTCCCAAGCCAGTCAAGGAAGTAGGCTTTCTGCATCAGTGGAAGCAAGGGCTCAGGCACCCAGCAGGCCTTGTGCAGGGTCTAAGGGCTGGGGGTGGCTGACACCCGCCTCAACAACTGACCTATCTTCCATTTTGAGTGTGCGTTTCTTAGTGAGCGAGTCAGCCTGACAAAGGCTGATCTGAACAGTGTGTCACGTCACTTAGTCATAGGTGACCGGATTCAGTGAATTCAAAGCTCTCATTTCCAGATGAAGAAACCAAGACTCAGGGGAGAAAGTCACTTGTCCAAAGGTACTCTACTAGCAAGCAATGATTTAAATACTTTCAGCTCTTCTGGGAAGTAAAAGAAGAAAACTACTTTTCTATCAACCAACATTCTTAACTCTCAATGAAGTATTGGATGGGACAGTCTGCTCATCTGAAGCTAACTCTTTTTTCTTCTTATCATAAAAATATTCTTTGAAAAACCATTAGGAAATAAAGATAAGCAAAAGTATTTTAAAAAAACACCTAAAACGTTGACCTGATTCACCTGTGTGCTTCTTCTATACCATGCATCTGATGTGTTTTCTGCCTTTTCCCCACTTCAAAATATACCAAGAGCATCTTTCTCTGTCATTAAATATTCTTTGGTAAGCTCACAGCATGAAAGCATTTATTTAACCCATTTTCTATTGTTGTTTCAAATTTAAGTTTAGGTTCTTTGTCATTATTCATCACTGTAAACTGTGCTTTGATGAACATCTTTGTAACAATGTTTGAACCTCCACGATAATTTCCCCTGAATAATCCCTTGAAGTAGATTTTCAAGAGACATGAAAAAATTTTGCAAGAAGAGTCTTTTTGAAAGGCAGTCAGAAGTGTTCAATGGAAGGTCAATGACCAACTTTCTAAACCTTTATTTCCCTAGAAAACTTTAAAAGGCTTAGAAAAGGCAAAAAGGTTAGGAGAAAAGCATACGTCATCACCAAGGATGACTTCCTTCACACAGCGGTAATGCCTTTTTATGTACTATATTAGCATAAATAAATAAGCTATGGGTGTGTGCTACTTCAATTCAGTTACTGCCTCTCCTGTTCAGGAGAAAGGAGACCTTCACACATTTAGAGAGAAAGCCCATCCAATTGCTCTTCATTGCTAATCAAATAAAAAGCACCCAGGACTATCTAGGAAAGACAAACCTTCAATACAATGATAGATAGCTCTCTCCCTTATTCCAAGAGGATGTTTATTGCTTACTCAATCCTACCAACCTAATAATGCTTCCAATTCACATTAAGTCCAAGAACCCAAAATGAGGAGATGAACTAACAATCTACCTTGAGGCTACACAAATCCTATAGATCAGTTGTTTTTGTTGAACTTTCTTTTAATCAATATCTCCACTTCTATAGGAGAGATATGACTCTAAGTAAATGGAAATATGAACACATAGACTTTCAAAGCAGATGTGTTAAGCGTGGCTGAAGAGAGGAAATCACTATAAAATTCCCTATTCCCCATCGCTGTCCCTCTATTAAGTAAATCTGTATTTGCACACAAAAAAATATTAGTACATGTATTAATCACTGTCGGTCTTACAGTCTCTGTCGCAACCACTCAACTCTGACATCACAACATAAAAGCACCAGAAATGATACATAAATGAATGAGTATGTCTGTGTGCCAATAAAACTTCATTTACAAACTAGGCAGCAGCCAGATCTGGCCCGTGGCATTATGGTTTGCCAACCCTTGCTTTAAGTAACACGTTCCTTGTGTTAAATATTTCATTTGACAACCTCCATTGTATTCATTTCCTAGGGTTGTCATAATAAATTACCACAGTATCCTTGGTTTAAAGCAACAGAAACGTATTCTTGAAAGTTCTTAAGACCAGAAATCTGAAATCAAGATATCAGCAAGGTTGATTCCCTCTTGAAGTTCTGAGGGAGAGTCACCTGGTCTCTCTCCTTGCTGCTGGCGCCTGCCAGTAACCCTGGTGTTCCTTGGCTTATAGGAACATAACTCAGTCTGCCTCCATCTTCACATGGCCTTCTCTGTGTGTCTATATCTGTTTTCCCTTCTCTTCTCTTCTGAGGGCTTGCCATTGGGTTTGGGGCCCACCATAATTCAGAGTGATCTCATCTCAAGATCTTTACCTCAATGACATCTGCAAAGACCTGTTTAACAAATAAGGTCACATTCCAGGTGGACAGAACTTTTGGAGCCACTCACTCAACCCACTACATCTGTTTACATTATAACCGTGCCCACCAAGTCATCCGGGGACCCGTAGAGAAGGGACCATGGAACACAATTCTCTGATGCAGACTCAGATGTGCTGTGGGGGTCATTTTCCCCTTTGAAGGTAACAAACCCATACAGTAAAAGTCCAAAAGCATTATTGGGTGGTGGAAGCTATGTTCTCAAATTACATTTATAAAGCTCTCTAGTCTATAGACAGTAAATGGATGTGTTTCCAACAATGGATTTGGAGACAAATCAAACATCACCTCCAAAATCAACAAATCCTCAAGATGTTACTCATATACAAGAACTCATTCCAACACCCTAGAGATGCTCAGTGCCAGGGAATCTGATCCAGTGCTAAGTGAATTTTCTGGCTGGGGGACATGCAACCATATCGAAAGTTAAAAAAAAAAAAAAAAAAGTATGTAGTGAAAATACAAAAGTTGACCAACCTATGACATGAAGTGATAAGTTCAGAAGAAATGTCTAAAATGGTTCAGGAGACACAGCTGTTCAACACTTAAAGATCAATTTAACTCATTCTCGTCTAGCAACAGATATCACAGATACATAGATATAGATCTAAACAACTTTACTCACAAACACTAATATGTCTGATTTTGCTTCTAGAAACCTTTGTGACCTGATCAGCAAACAAAGCCTGGTGGCAACTAAGGTGTAAATTTAGTTGGAGACATTTTTCTCAGAAATGGAAACGATCATGCACAAAATGGAGAGGATCTAAAGGCAGGTGATCGAGCGACTTAAAGGAGAGAAAAGTCAGAGTTACATAGAAAGTCAGAAACTGAACACATAGATTTGTTTTGTCCTTTTGGAAGTATTACATCCTCCAAAATAGGACATTTACAGCACAAGAAAGTTTTCTGCTTTAAGTATGTCAGGACCAGAATGACTACTTGGAGCCTGCATTCTTGGGAGACAAAATTACACTATTGTGAAGGCTTCTTACAAGAAATGGCCCAAATGGTGTTTCCTGTAGGGAGCTGAGTGTTCCCAGTTAGGAGACTTTCTCCCCTTTCCCAAGCCCTGAACTTGGATGGCCTAGATCAGAAAATGCTGGTCCAGAGAACACACAAGTCCAGTCTGTTCTCACTCTCTGATCCAGCCCTAGCTAAGGGAGGGTATTTTCCATGTAGATCAAATACTCAAGCAGGGACAACCAATGATGGAAGAGGTAAGTTCAGTAAGACCTTGGTATAAAAGGAAGAGGGTTGGGTTGACCTGGCTACTCCCTGAAGAAGAGACTCATCTAACTACCAACCGGGGACAAAGGACCAGAGAACTTTGTCGTTCTCTTTAACCTTTGTAATTCCCTATATTTCCTTTGCCACCTGCCTAGGCTATTTCTCCGCTGTGGGTAGAGTTAACTCTGGCAGCCCCTTTAAATGGTCTCCGCATGCTGCTTCAGGGAAGTTCTCCCCATCTGCTTTCCTTCTGAGCACATGACCTTCCTCACATGGCAACTCCCCATGGTCCCCCTCCTTCTCAGCTCCCAGCTTAGTGTCCTCATTCCAACTCCAAGACTTTCGCTTGGTTTCAAACCAGGGATTGCCCTTGAGATGCACGAGCCGTAATAGCCTCAGACTTGCGATGGGGCTCCCTGGGACAGGATTGGGCAAGCCCACGGTGCCCCCAAGCCCATGTAAGGAGAGAATTATGAGAATAAGCCTGGGTGCTGGGAATGAGGAGCCTGGCCCTTGTTGGCTGCCAGTTTGGAGGCACACAGGAGAAGCTGAAGGGATCACACAGGCAGCAGCACTGTGATGAAGAGAGAAAAATAAACTTAGTCTCTCTGCAGAGGGAGAAAGTGGCCACAGAAAGAGATGAAGGAAGCCGGAGAGGTCAGATAGATTCCTGACAGCCTCGTAGAAAAATGACATCTTCAGAAACCTAGTTGTGATTTTGCATTCCCAAAAGTGTTCAAGTGAGGCGAGTCAACTCTTGTTGTTAAACCACAGAGATTTGGGGGTTAATTTATTACCAAAACATAACCTAGCTCACTCAAATTAATACAGCACGTTAGACTTTACACTTCTATTTTATTTTAACGATTTTATTTATTTATTTGAGAGAGAGAAAGAGAGCATGAACTGGGGAGAAGGAGCAAAGAGAGAGGGAGGGGGACAAGCAGATGTCCCCTGAGCAGGGAGCCGGATGCCAGGCTCGATGGCCTGACCCCAAGTCAGACACTTAACTGACTGAGCCACCCAGGCACCCCTAGACTTTACACTTTTACAAATAGATGTCACCAAAAGATGGTGTGCAAACAGAAAGTGTCCCAATTGAACATTCCCGTATCCAGCTACAGACCCTAGCTCCTCTGATAAGGCTTGCGTTCCCCACTGATTTCTTTTCTTCTTAAATAAACAGCTCTGAGGAGTCAGCACATACTACTTAATTTCAGAATGAAGCTCACTGGCTGGTAGAGAGAGTTTCAGGAGTAGATACATTCAGAAACCCCTTCAGATATTCCATGATGGCTTTTCTCTCACATCTGTACCTAGAAGGCTAGATACCAGCATCTTACTTAACAGTGGTTATCACTGCATGGTGCTATTCTGGTACCTTTTCATAACTGTCTACATTTTCTCCAATAAACATTTCTTTTTGTGACTTGAAAAAAAAATGTTTGATTGTTTTGTTTCTTCTTCCCACCAAAAAAATGCCATGATTCCATTCAGAATACAATTAAAAACATCCCTCATGGGATATGGAAGCCTTAGGTGTGGCTCAGCCCCACCCCTTAGCAACAGCCATGACTAGATGAGGCACTTGGAACCAGAGTGAGGTGTCTTTATTCATCAGATAAAATGTCCAACCAACCATCAGAAGCTAAACAGTTAAAACCCCTAGGCCCACTCATTTTCACAGCCATACAGAGGAATATCAATCTCCACAGAGAGCTGTCCCAAATAACCCACTTGGGCTGAATACCAGTGGTTCTCCATGAATACTCCATGGCATTCCTTATACTCCCTATAGGGGAGCCTATAGACCAGGAGCTAGAAGCTCCATGAACCACGACCAATAGCACTTTGAGACCTGGCTCAAAGTGGGGAGTGAGAAGGGACATGCGCCCTTGTATATTTCCTTTCCTCCATTTAGAAAGAGGATGCTGAGGGATGACACTTCCCAGATGAATGGACACTAAAGGTATGGCTTCTCAGATTGACAACCGGAAGATACTGACATTGGAAGGAATTTCAGGGGCTCAGAGGAGTGATCTGACTTCTACTGAGTCACACAGCCAGTGAATGACAGGTGCAAGCCAGGAGCCTAAGTCCCATGAATCTTACTTAGCACTGGGCCCCTTTGCATGACTGTGCTAAAAAAAAAAAAAAAAAAAAGGCATGGGGACATCAGAAACAAAGGGTCTCCCTGCATCCCTGTGGGCCTCCACCTCCTCTACCCCTCGCTACTGTGGCCCTATTCAGCTTTTCCATGTGCACAGCTGTGCTGGATGTGGCTTTCCGACTTCTCTAATCAAAAGGCACACGTTTAGAGATTTGAAACAACCACTGTTATGCTGTAATTAGTAATGAACTTGCCAGCTTCCAACAGCAACAGTAAAAACACAATGGAGTCCACTGAAAATTAAAATCAAGAAAGTGTTTAAAAAATTAAAACAGAGTAGATTTAAAGGAACTATATCACTTGGTAAATCAGGTCACTGAAGCTAATTCTAATTCCTCCTGATAGATGAAAAGGTAATAGTGGGGTAATAGGATGCCTTGGAGAAAGAAATTTTCATCTTATCACGGAGCTTTCAGAACAGGGATGCTTAAGCTGGGTTCACTAAGAAACCAACTATCCAGGTTTGCATGGAACTGTCCCAATTTTAGCATTAGAACTCCTAAGTCATGGTAAACGGTCACTCATTCTACAAAGAATTCAAGAGGTCCCTGAATCTGGATGGGAAACAAATTACCTCTCAATTTGATTAACCCCCAACTAAAATTAACAAATTGCATTCAATAATGAAAGTAAGCAACAAATCACAGTGATATTAGCAATATCACTGCCCTGATCAACAATAGAAAGTCCAGATATTTTCATATCAACTTTCAGCAGACATCTTAAAATATCATATGTTCATCACTACTTTGAAATGAATGGGTATTAGAGATACCACTAAATCTTATTTAATGTGTTAATGTAAGAAATACATATTTTAATTCAAAAATGTTTTTGCTACTTTGATAGTCATATACCATACAACTGCATTTCTTTTTTTTTTTTTTGGCTTACAGATTTCCAGTTTTTTCTGTACATTTTTCTATTTATAGTTGCATTTCTAAAATACTGAAACAAGGTCACCAGGCTTCACTCTACTGTCAGAGAGATCCAGCAGCACACAAAGGGTTAAGAACTGTAGAGGCACCACACAGAATCCAAGAGTAGCTTTCTAGTAGTGGAATTTATGGAATGATGTACCAGTCAGTACACTAAAGGACTTTAAAACATTATCTCCTTTACCTCTCTATCATCCTTTAAGGTGTTTACTAACTGCTAAAGCCATGCTAATGAAGTCCATGCACTTAGCTGTCCGGTAATCTGCCCTTCCCAGGGCACACCTGGCCCTGGAATCTCCCCTTCTGATTCTCAACAAAGGACACATCCACCAGGGCGCGGGTGCAGACAAAGAGTTCCTATTAAGCACCATACAGATTGGAAGCTGCCTGCTGCTCTCACTATCTTGGAGACTGGATTCACTTATAAATAAACTGACTTATTTATAAGTGTCTCAGTCCCACCTAACTGAGCACAGTACTTTGTTTTGTCTAAATCCCACTCCCTTCCTGTGATCTTAGGGAGGTTCACTAACTTCTGGAGCATTTTCCAGTCACCTCCTAGATATCTTATCTCTGGATTAAAGTCTGTACTACTCACTAGATTCCTTCTAGGAGTGGATTCTGGTCAGATGTCTCTTAGTAAAGTGAATTCCACCAACGTTACATTATTATATTTCAGAGTGGCTAGAACCCTAGTCACTTAGAAACTTCTTAGTCCCCTCAAAGCTTTGGCAGCACAGAGATGACGCTAATACCTTAAAATCTCTATGAGTTTTATAAATAGATGTCAATAAGGATGCCTGGGTGGCTCAGTCGGTTGAGCATCTGACCCTTGATTTCAGCTCAGGTCATGATCTCAAGATCCTGGGATTGAGCCCTGCACACTCAGCCGGGAGTCTGCTTATGACTGTCTCTCTCCTTCTGCCCCTCCCCCTGCCCACTCTCTGTCTTTCTCAAAAAATAAATAAATCTTTAAAAAATAATAAATTGGAATACCTGGGTGGCTCAGTCAGTTGAGCGGCTGCCTTCAGCTCAGGTCATGACCCTAGGGTCCTGGGATCCAGTCCCACACTGGGCTCCTTGCTTGACGGGGAGCCTGCTTCTCCCTCTGCCTCTACCTGCCACTCTGCCTGCTTGTGCATGCTCTCTCTCTCTCTGGCAAATAAATTAAAAAAAAAAAAAAAAAAAAAAAAACCTTTAAATAAATAAATAAATAGAAGTTAATCAACTGCCTTTGAAGATTGAAAAAAAGGGGGGTAATCTGTAAAGGAGACCCATTATTCTCATATCATCAGAGCAGCAGAAAGCAGGACCCATTTCTCATCCTATTGAGAAATTAGCTTCATTTCAACAATAGTTTTTAGCCTAGAAATGTCAATGTCTTACTATTAGATAGTAAATATTTATCCACAGACATGGAAGATAGCAGTCCTTGACCAGAAGCGCTGGAAGCCTTTCTGAAATCCCTTTCCTGCCCTACAAGTAGCTGGGCTGACAGGTTCTGACACGTCCTCAGATCAAACAGAACCCACAAGGGCTCATGAGATCCAGCTCCTAGATTTCTGCTTCTGCTGATACCCAGGCTGCCACCTCCCATGGTCTGAGACATTTTAGAGACCCTTATAGAGAAGATGATGGTTCATCCCCATAGCCCAGGATAGAAGTGGTTTTATTATTCTTCTCCTGGCATCATTATTAAGAGAGCTGCATCTCCCCCTCAAGAATGTCGGGATATGGACAATATGTAAGATCACCCTACTTACTGATCGTCTGGTCTAGCTACTTCTTTTCTTAGAGGAGGATTCTCAAACCTGGGTAAGTGAAGGGACTGATGCAAGTTCACAAAGTAAAGGATTGATACCAACTTGCCTCTCCCAAACTATTCACCTAGGCTTGTACCAGGATCACCGTTCATCTGTATCCTCACGGTCACCACGCACGCTTCGCTAACATTACTGTGCTCTTCCATATCTATCAGCTAGTTTTCTTTTTTTCTTATGGAAGTATAATTTATATATAACAAAGTACATAAATTGTAGGTGTTCGGTCCCATGACTTTTTTTTTTTTAAGATTTTATTTATTTATTTGACAGATGTCACAAGTAGGCAGAGAGGCAGGCAGAGAGAGAGAGGGAAGCAGGCTTCCCGCTGAGCAGAGAGCCCGATGCGGGGCTTGATCCCAGGACCCTGGGATCATGACCCGAACTGAAGACAGAGGCTTTAACCCACTGAGCCATCTATAACAAAGGTCCACCTTCTAAGGAACAGATTTTGGCAGAGCACTGTACCAGTTGAAGGAATGGAATTCCTCCCATTCCAGCCCCCTACAGCCTTCCTGTATCACGTAAAAGGGGGAAATACAATAAACAGGAGTCAGAGCTGCACAAAAAAAAAAAAAAAAAAAAAAAAAGATTGGGAGTGCTGTATCCAGGTAGAGGAGTAAAGGGTCAGAGAAAAAAAGAATATCGCTGGAAAACCAGGTGTAAAGGTCACAGCCCTGAGACACAGGTCCACTAAAAGACTGAGGTTTAGACTAGAGAATGTTCCTCCTTCCCCTACCTTACCCATACCAGGAGAATGCCCTGTAATGCCAGTGAATGAAAGAGCTGCAAGCCACAGGTACTCACTGGAGCAGAAGATTTAGGGAAACCCAAAGTCAAGAGAACACAAAAGCAAAGACGCTAGAAGAAGCTGCAACTTCTGGCACCTAGAGCTATGGCACATATAAAAACAACCCAAATTGTAATCAGATTAAATCCTCATACTAAAGGCCCATTTATCTCGGTTCCTAGTACCCAAAATAATATGTGTGGCTTTCAAGAAAAAATTAAAAAACAAACCAAAATGAAAACAGAAACAAAGTCTGAATAAACCATCGTCAGAACCAGACTGAGATGTGACAGAGATGTCAAAGTGTCAGACAGGGAATTTTAAATAACAATAGTGATCATGTTAAGGGTTCTAATGGAAAAGAAGACAACATTCAAGAATAAGTGGGAGGGGGGAGAGATGTAAGCAAAAGAAAGAATCAAAAGATATTCCATAAATCAAAAACACTGTAACAGAAATAGAGATAAAAAATGCCATGATGGGCTCATCAGTAAACTGGACACAGCCAAGGGAAGAATCAATGAGCCTGAAGATATGTCAGTGGAAACTTCCCAAACTAAACATGAAGAGAAAAAAAGAGTGTGGGGGGGAACCACAACCTCCAAAAACCGTGGGACAATATCAAAAGGCACAACATATATGTAATTAAAATACCAGGAGAAGAAGACTACCAAGAGAATTAGAATATTAGGATAAGAAAGAGAGAAAAAATATTTGAAGTAGTAATGTCTAAGAACTTTCCAAAATTAATTACACCAAGCCAGAGATCTAGAAGCTCCGGATCACTAATTTTGGGAGGGTGTAAAAATCACCAACTATGAGTGTAGCTTTGTCTATTTTTCCCTTTAGAAAGATCAATTTTGTATCATAATATTGAACTTCTCTTCTTAGATGTATGCATCTAAGATGTATTCCTAGATAGGAATATTAAATCTTGGGCACCTGGGTGGCTCAGTTGGTTAATCATCTGACTTTGGCTCAGGTCATGATCCTGGAGTCCCAGGATGGAGAACCGACTGGGCTCCCTGCTCAGCGGGGAGACTGCTTCTCCCTCTCCCTGTGCCCCTCCCCCTGCTCGTGCTTTCTCTCTCTCTTTCAAATAAATAAATAAAATCTTTATAAATACATAAATAAATAAAATAGACATAATGTAAAATATAACACTTGACTCATTTTTAAATGCACATTTCCATGGCATTAAGTACATTCATGCTGTGGCACCAGCACCTCCAACCATCTCCAGAACTTTCCCATCTCCCCAAACTGAAACTCTGTACCCATTAAACAACGGCTCCTCATTTTCTTTCTCCCCAGCCTCTGACAACAACCAATCTACTTTCTGACTCCATGACTTTGAGTACTCTGGACATCTCATGCAAACAGAGCCAAGGATCTATGTCCTTCTGGAACTAGCTTATTTCACTTAGCATATTGTCCTCAAAGTCCATCCAGGTTGTCATGTGTCAGAATTTCCTTTCTTTTTAAGGCTGAATATTTCATTGTATGAGATACCACATTTTGTTTATCTGTTCACCCCTCCATGGATACTTGGGTTGCTATAATGTCTGATGAGTTTTTAAAGTGATGATTTTGTGGCTTATCTGGCTTATTCTCCTTTGCAGGGTAGAAACAATGGTGTCTTGTAATTTTCTATCCCCTCACCAGACTTAGACGTCTTCTAGAAATAGAGCTGTAATTTCATTTTTAATGTGACACAAAACCCTAGAATTAAGGAGAGGATATTTACATTCTACCAAAGGATTATAAGTCATTTTTAAAACAGTAAGTATTGAAGTTGCATATATGTAAATGTGTTTATATTTTCAACATCTGAGACAAGAAAACAACATTGACAGGTACATAGTTACGACTGGGCAGAGACTAGAATCCACGTGCCTTGATTCTTAGTCTGGTTGTTTCCCTGCTGCTATGTTGCCTCTATACTGGGAGACAGGACATCAAATGGAGAGATGAAACATCATAAATTGGTCGATTTTCCCACAAATTAATAAATAGATTTAACACAGTTCCTATAAAAATTCCAACCAAATTTTGGGAATGGGAGGCAGAGAGCAAGCAAAAGAACAACTTAACTTGACAATATGTCTATTAAGTTTAGCCTAAAAATAGCGATGCAAAAATAACCCCCCAAAATTATTGAAGAACGATTAATAATGAATGACAAGCCTTGGCAGATGTTAAAATATATAAAAGAGTTTCTATAATTGAAAGTGTATTGGGGGCCGCCAGGGTGGCTCAGTGGGTTAAAGCCTCTGCTTTCAGCTCAGGTCCCCATATGTGAAGGGAGGTGACGGTGATGGTGGTTGTTTTTAACAAAATTTTTCAAGTTCTCCTTCCATTATATTTATTTTTTTTTAAGATTTTATTTATTTTATTTGACAGAGAGAGAGATCACAAGTAGGCAGAGAGGCAGGCAGAGACAGAGGGGGAAGCAGGCTCCCTGCTGAGCAGAGAGCCCGATGCGGGACTCGATCCCAGGACCCTGAGATCATGACCTGAGCCGAAGGCAGCGGCTTAACCCACTGAGCCACCCAGGCGCCCCCATTATATTTATTTTTTGTTTCACTCACCACACCACTCAAATGTCTGGATTAACTAACCACCTTGCAAACAATCCCTTATCCAAAGCAAGCATCATTTTTTACGGGCAAATTTTAAAGAACTGGGATTTCTTTTCTATTACTGCAGGGGAGAAGCCTGGGCTCGAAGGCTGGAGTTTTCCAGACAGCTCTAAGGCTGGGCTATTATTTACAAGTGTTCAGTGACTATGATTTCAATCCTTCCTGTGGACCAAGCATCGTGCTAGGTACTGGGGATACAAAACACGTAAGGTTGAATCCCACCTTCAGAGGGCTGTTTAACCTATCAGTGAGGAAACAGACTGAAATACACATTACCGCTTCGCTTACTGCTCGGTGATGATTTAGATATAACAATAGAAGCATTAAAATGAGAAATACCAGGTACAAACATGAAATACCAAAAAAATCAGCCCGTGGAGCTCTTGCCTATTAGATCTCTGCTGAGAGATTAAGCAGGGTGGTTAGACTCTGATGTCCACGCCTGAGGACGCTCACTCCAGCAAATCTGCTGAAGATGGATCTTCCGGGTTTCTCCCCTTCACACCACAAAGCAGGCACAGCTGGATGCTTTATCATTGCTCTGCCCTCTCCCCGCACAAATCTGACAAGCCGATCGCGTTAGGCCGTGACATACAAAATATGGCATAATTGTAGACTGTAATCATCATGATGATAGCTGACTTGATAAGAGAGGTCAAATCCCATTTTTATATCCTGAATTTCTAAAATATTGTTTCGTCAAAAAAATCAATTTCTCATTTTTCTAGCGTTAACTTGAAAAGGGTATAATTGATCAAGCCTAAATCCCTTACATCACCCCAGACTCTGTGAAAGGCTCGTACCCAACGAGCCACTTGACTCAGGCTAGGCAAACAGCGGTTGTCCTCAGCATCTAACACCCATGGGCCTGAACAGCTTCAAAGCAAGAACACGTTTTACATCCTTCGGTTAAGACTGTGGGGAAAACACAGGCTCATGGAATATAGATGCTCAGCTGGCTCATTTGGGTTTTGTGGTCCAATTTGTGGATGAGATATTTATAAAATCCGGTGATTACAATGCCATCTCATTAACATTCGTTAAGTGAAAACCACAAAGTACAGGACAGGAACTCCAGTCTGGGGGGAGAGGGAAGAAGAAGATGAATAGGGAGATGGGTTTTCCTACCTCGGCACAGGCAAAAAGAGAGAGCCAGAGGTAGAAGATCCCTTCCTTGAAGTTAGAGTTTCTCCTTACTGAAGAAAAAAGGAAGGGAGAAAGGGAGAGTAGCTTTTCCATTTGTCCGTTATGTTTGATCCGGAAGCAAATTAAAACCGAGGCAAGCCCAGGCTGATTTCCCCATGAATGTGAATTCTCCCTTCCTTGTATGATTTGCCGAGGAGACACCGCCTCCATGATGTCTGCCTAGACTAAACTCACCCTACAAGATATTTGCATGCTCCGTGAGACTGTGTGGACCGGACAGAACCACCTTGTTCTCAGCACTCAGTTGCTGATGCTGCCTCATGACTGGTTCCTGCCCCTGTCCCTCTGGGGAAGCAAGGTGACTTCCAGGAGAGAGACCCAAGGCTATGCAGTCAGAAGAGCCTGGACTGCAGCCCCCACTCTGACAGATCCTGGTTGCAGACCCTCTGATAATAGTCATTTGGACAGGATGTCACCGTGAGGGGTAGCAGAGCAGCGGTTACATAAATCAGATAGATACTGTAGTATCTATCTAAGGAGTAGGCGCTCAATGAATGGCGGCTACAGTTATGATGACCTGACTAATATCACTGACGTTTTTTCCTGCTCAGTCTCAAACCCACAGGTGGCTTAGACAACACCTTCCATGTAGAAGCAGCAAGTAGATTATCCACTCAGTAGACACTCAGTAAATACCAACTAAACACGAATGACACTGTGTCCAAGGGAGAGCATTTCAAGGTTGGACTCTATCATCGATGACTAATCAAATTCAGTGATTACGGCTACGGTATGTGCAGTGATTTTACTGGAGAACTGTGCAAAAAATTTCAGAAGGCTCTTTCTTCTTTATCAATTATAGAACAATCTAGATCTCTGGGATTCTTCCCCTGCTCTACTCCTCTTCAAATAGAGAGATTTAGAAAGAAGGGGTTATTTTTCTGGTGCTGACATAGAGCCAAAAATTCCAAATGAAGATGCAGAAGCCCAGCCACAGAGAATCTGCCACACAGTCAATAGAAAAACAGTGACCCGTATTTGTAGCTTTTACCCACATTTCTGCGTTTGGGGATGTGGGGCGGACAACGGTCAGCTAGAAGGTGCTGCTTCTGTGACTTTAATTCTGCACTGCCTCTTGTGCCTTCCCTCTGCAGACAGAGCTGCATGCATAATTAACCCTCAGAGGGCTGAGCTAGCTGGAGCTGGGCCTCGCCAGCACTGAATCTCTTCCCCTCCCCAGGGCCGCAGGCAGGCTGAAGGATGGAAGTCACAGAAGAGGCTTTCCTAAGCCTGCTACCTGAAAACAATTAATGCGGCTGCCCTGGAAGCTTCTAGACTTCTCAGGTCCTGGGGCTGGGCTGCCCGTGAGCAGACGCCCCTGAAAGGTGAGCGGTGGAGTGAAGTGACTATACTGATGCAGTCTCTGGGGGGCCTGTAAGGCTTCAAAGCTCTGCTCCTAAATCTCCCTATTTATGATGGGTAGGTTCTTAGGATAAATGGCTATATACAGTATCACATTTTCTTCTTAAAAGGTAGGAAAACAAAACCCCCCATCCAATTCATTAAATCTAGGGAAGAAGTCTGGAGTACAGATCTTGTTTTCATTCTGCAGGATTAGAAGCTTAAAGGTCTTGGTCTGCCCGCTGATGGTTCCTTCCTCATAGCTGGAATATTCTTCCATCTCCTCTTCTAGCTCCCAACCATAGGCTCTCCTCACACCTGAGTTCCCCTCTCAGTTCTGTTTCATCGGCACAAGTAGAAGCAGCAGAAGGCCTACAACAACTTGAAAGACATTCAAATTCTCTTCCCCCCCCCCCCCAAAATCTACCCCCTCTATCTACCGGCAACTGTCCCCAAAACAGATGCTACAGGAGATCTATCTTGTGCCAAAGCACGTCTTTAAGAAGGACCCTGCAAGGGGTACAATGAGCACCATGAACACTGAGGCAAACTCCTAGCACAGGTCCTGAAAAGAGTAGGAGCAAGACTGGAAGGTCTGGTGGGTGGAGAGCCCAGTTTGCAAGGTAAAGAATGGATCAGCCAGGTAAGAGAACAGCGGACCCACAGAGTGCACCAAAGTTAGGGAGAGGGGCCAAGTGGCCAGCAGTTCTGGAATAGAATGAAAAAGAAGGCCTCAAAATGGAAATTGCAAAGAAGTAAAACCAAACTTGGTCACCATTCATTCATTCATTCATTCAATATGATGTATCAGGTACTATTCTTGGCACAGTGCAGTATGGTGAAAAAAGTCACGGCCTTTGATGTCTGTCAGGTCTGTGTTGAGTCACTAGCTCAGCCATTCACTGTAGGTATTTAAATCAATGACCCCTGGGGTGCCTGGGTGGCTCAGTCCCTTAAGCTGCTGCCTTTGGCTCAGGTCATGATCCCAGGGTCCTGGGATCAAGCCCCACATCCCAGCTCTCTGCTCAGCACTAAGCCTGCTCCCCCCTCGCTCTCTGCCTACTTGTAATCTCAGTCTGTCAAATATATTTTATTTTTAAGATTTTATTTATTTATTTATTTGACAGAAAGAGAGAGAGAGAGAGATCACAAGTAGGCAGAGACGCAGGCAGAGAGAGAGGGGGAAGCAGACTCCCCACTGAGCAGAGAGTCTGATGCGGGGCTCGATCCCAGGACCCCGAGATCATGACCTGAGTGGAAGGCAGAGGCTTAAACCCACCGAGCTACCCAGGTGCCCCAAATTTTAAAAAAATAATAATAAAAAATAAACAAATCAATGAGCACTGCTTTTCTCCTGTTTTGCCAGAGGATTAACTGAGATAATCGTGCACAGCACAGTCCCTGGGACACGTTCGCCCTTCTTCCCACCCTCCCCTTGCCCTTGCTCTACGATTCGACTAAGACTGATGCTTGATTCCATCCTCGGGGTCCCAGCTGCCCCCGATCACCCCCTACCCCAAACACTCAGTCTCAGAAAGGCATGAAAGTCCACTAGCCCTGGGCCTTAAGCAAGCGTTCGTCCATGGAGCTGTTTCCTCTCTAGAATCTCAGCAGAGCAAGAACTGCCGCCATGCTCGCTGGTGAACACTATCTCTTCTTTGAAAACCATGATTCCCTGTAGACAGAACCAGCCGCCATACGAATGAGCTGACAACCCATGGGGGGACCATGTAAACCAGGTGGTGTAAGGAACCAGCCGATGGGAGATGAACGTGTATCAGGAGGATTCACAAAGTGACGGCTCCAGACTTGCTCTCAAAAGCGAGGAAGGACTGGTCCAAAGAGCTCATAAATTAAAACAAATCCTCGAATAGTATTTGCAAGACGGGAGCCGCCATCATGTGTGGTTCCTAAAGCCTGGGCTGTCAGAAGCCACCACATGACATAAAAGGCCAAAGGCACAGCATGACAAGCATAACGCCTAAGCGACTAAAGGTGTGGTGGCACTTCCTGCTCATGAGGCCATGAGGAAACCCACTTACCCTGCCCAGTGCTGTGCAGTTCTAGACAGAAGACCGGACGAACTGTTAGAACTTGTCTGCTGGCAAGGAGTCTGGCTATTCATGGTCCAAATACAGTTGGATTTATCCAGTTTAATGGACCTCATTCTTCTAACAAACAAATATTTACAGAGCACCGACTACACACCAGGCACCATTGTTGATGCTAGGGAAAGAACCGGGTAAAACATGGGCGCTGAACCCCCGCAGCTCACATTTTAGTGAAGAGAGGCGGACAATGAACCAATAAACAAGGAAGGAAAGAAAAAAGGAAGGAAGGGTGGGAGGAAGGCTGGCCGTTTCTTTCTCCGACTTATCACCATCCAAAATTAAAATCCGGGGCCATACGGTAGAGCGACTAGGGGACCTAAATGACACCGAGCCGGCCATGCAAAGAAGTTATAGCATATAATTTATTGCCCTCCTACTTCCTAAAGTCATGTACTTGTCTTACTGGAGAAGACCTTAGGGATCAAACCCAATATTCTCAACTTATGAAACTGAAGTTCAGGGAAGCAACATCATGTCTCCAAATGCACACTGAAAATGAATTCGGGTTCTCCACACAGGGACTCCCTTGTTTATTTGCTGGAAGGTCTAAAGAGACACATGATAATGACCCAACAGATGCATATTCTGTTGGTTTTTTGTTTTTTTCAGGGTTGGGGTTTTTTGGTTTTGTTTTGTTTTGTTTTGTTTTTTTGGTTTTTGTTTAGCATGATGATGGCCACTCTCCAGAAATGGCTCAATCAGTAAAGCACGTGACTCTTGACCTTAAGGTTGTGAGTTCTAGCCCCATGTCGGGTATAGAGATCATGAAAATAAACAAACAAACAACGTTTTGAAAAATAATAATGATTTACCTGAGATCATAGAGCTGGAAGATAATAGAGCTACGATTTTAATCTGGGCTGTTTATACAGCAAAATCTAAGTACCTTCCAATTTTTAACTACAAAAACATTTGAGTACAAAACTATAGAAAAAGAAAAAACAAACTCTGCTTCCTTCACAAGTTAGCTTTATCCAGCCTTAGCTGTTTGGACACTGGAGGTATTTTGGCTGTCTCTGAAATTCCTTTAGTTCTTAGCCAGATTTCCTAGATGCAGCTCAACTATGGGCAATTGTTACCAGCATTTATTCTTGGAAACTGTTGCTTAATCCTTAAGCCAGGAAATACAGAACTTATTAGGTCTTTGAATTCTCCTAGATGGCATAGTACCATCACCTTTTTGAAATGGAAAAAAAAAGAAAAGAAAAGAAAGAAGAACTGGTTAAAAATGAAAGTGCTCCAACAGGGATCAGGCATAAGCAGATTCAGAGAGCACGTGCCAGGCTGCGTCAGGTAGGGGCACAAATCCACGGGCCCTCCAGGACCTATGCACCAGCCCCACTCCTACAGCTGCAAGGAGATTCTCTGGCCCTAGAGACATAAGAAGGAAGGGGCTTAGCTGCTGTTGCACTACAGCCCACTCTGGGGGAGCCCAGAAGACAGCACTCTTCCCAGAAGGCAAAGTTTCAAGCGATGCCCCCATCCGATGGCCTACACACACTGTACTGGAACCTTGAGCAGAAGTTGTTCCTTTTGGCTCTTATCTCTTTAAATGAGTTCATTTAATCAATTCAACCTGCCCTCCCAAAATCTGGGTGAGTTATTGTCCCTTCAAGTCTTACTCTGAATCTATGAGACTATACAAATTATTTAAAACAAACAAACAAACAAAAAAAAAACACCTGATGCAGGGGCGCCTGGCTGGCTCAGTTGCATGCAACTCTTGATCTCAGGGTTGTGAGTTTGAGTCCCATGTTGGATTTACAAATACATAAGAATAAAATCTTTTAGAAAAAAAAATCTATTACAAAGTAAGAGTACAAAGTACATGTTACAAAGTAACCCGTTTCTTCCAACACAAAATGTTGGACTACAGATATAAAGACTGAAATAGACTTGGCTAAAAGATAGTACTTAAAGATATTTAGAGTCAGAAAGTTCACATGAAACAACATTCGGGGGTCGCCTGGGTGGCTCAGTGTGTGAAGCCTCTGCCTTCAGCTCAGGTTATGATCTCAGGGTCCTGGGTCGGGTTCTCTGCTCAGCAGGGAGCCTGCTTCCCCCTCTCTCTGCCTGCCTCTCTGCCTACTTGCGATCTCTATCTGTCAAATAAATAAATAAAATTTAGGAAAAATAGCGTTGGGAAACTAGGTCATTAAGGTCAAATAATTTAGGGAAGTCATTTAATTGAATATTTATGATATCTGGAACATAGTAAACAGTCCATACACAGCAAGAATCAAATGCAAGGTTGCTTGCAGAACTTTCTTGAAACTGTAACATGCTATGAAAACATTAGCAGTTATGATTACAATAATATTGCTAATAGGCAATATTTTACATCTTCCCAGAGGATTTATCTTCTTAACCAAAAAACAGGGTCCTGCTCTTTCATTTCATTTGCCTCCAAAACCACTAGCACAGTGTTTGTTAGTTGGTACTAAAGGTCTTTCCCTAACTTGCCAGACAGGAATCAGTGCAAATGACTTCTGTAATACCCTGTGGGAGAGAGGTTTTTGTTTTGTTTTGCTTTTTTGCATCAGATTGTAAAAGACGAGGGGGAACTCCATTTCCCCAAGCCCCTGAAACGCCGCCCCATGATCTGAAATGTATTTCTGTCTGAATGTATTCCCATCGAGTTATTTCTAATCATCTCTTCTTTCAGGTGCTGGTGTGTGTGCACCAATTTATCTTTATATTTTATTAAATGAGGAATCAAGGATTACATCTATCCTGTGCTCAAAATTTTTAATGGAACCAAAATCCTCCGAGGATTATCTTAAATCCGGGTAATATTCTTAAGTGGGACCTCACTGTGGCCAAATAGCTGCACGGTGAGAACCAGGTCTATCTGTCTTCTTAGAGCGATCCCAGGAAGCCGGCTCCCCAGGCCACTGAACACTTCAGCGCTGGCACATATATTATGAGGAAACACAATGACCAAAATCCAAAAAACACTCCAACAAATGCCAGATCAAAATGATTTGGAAAAATTCCATCAATCCAATCCATCCCATTTAATCTCATCTTTAAATGGCCCGAAACCACGTATTCTCCTCCTGTAAGTAAGGCTAACTTTTTTCCTTATCCTTCCTACCCCTGCCTTTTTTTTTTTTTTTAACTAGGTTAGCAACCCCGCGTCCCTCTCCTGTGTATTCAGCTGAACAGCAAACAGCTTTCTTCCCCAGAGTCACCTCAGATCTCACTCCCTCCCTAGGCCTTCCGAGTACACACGAATCCCCAGAACCTAGCCTCCTCTGTGAAACCTGGAATTTCCTCCATGTACACAAGTGCTCCGGAGGCCAGGCCAGGAACAGTTCAGCATTGGTTCCTTGCCATAGGACTGAGGGCAAGGCACGAGTAACCACTCGTTCTCATGCAAACTGTGTTAATAATTATGTAATAATTACTAATTACCATTACTGAGTTGCATTGAGTGTTTGAATGATGGGTTTCCATTTTGCAAAAGAACATATGGCCAAATTTTAAAAATTCATTTCTTTATAAGATGTTTCTTCCCATGAATGAGCTACATTGACCCCGAACTGAGAAACCCGTAAGATTCACTCCTACCTGACTAAGTGAGGACACTAATTGCCAGCCCAGCAGCCATGGCGCACATCCTTGCTGTGTTCCATTTCCAGACTCGCAGCTTTGTTCTAGAACAATGCGATGGAAGCCTTGGTGTTGAAGTCTTGATGGTAGATTTTGTGTGCCTTCTTGGCGTACTGCTTTTTTCATAAGGTCTTCAGTGGCTGAACTTAAAGAAATGAAAAATATAGGAATTTCAAATGCCATTGGCAAGCCAAGGAAACAGTTGATTTTTCAGCAAAAACTTTAGAGACCATCAGTCCTTCAAATCATACCATGAAGATGGTCACTTTTCTGTCAAGCACATTCTGCAATAATTTAAAGACAGTTATATGTTAGTCAAATTAATGAATAAATCAAAAGGGAGTGGGAAAGAGAGAGAGATGCCCAGGAAGCAGGAGACCTATTTCTAGCCCCATCACTGACCAATAAGCTGTGTGCCCTCAGACAAGTGACTTAATCTCTCTGTATCTTACAATACCTCAGTTGCGAAATAGGAATGATTGACATCTTTCTTCCCAACACAGAAAGCCAGAAAGGAGTGTAACCCTCTTATTTTATAGATGAAAACAGGCATTCAGTATATGTAACTTAACATCAGACAGTCAGTAACCCAGGCAGGGCTAGAACCTAGGATTTTAGGTTCAAGTCTCCACCTAGTCTTCTGATGTATCCCAATATAACAAGATCTAAAACCCAGTGAAATAAGTTGGGTACTATAGTCCTATTTGACAAAAAGATAAACGTGAGGTGCGAGGAAGTCAGGTGGCTCAATCACGGCAGAACCCTGATTAGAAGCCAGGCATGGTAATGTCTAAGCCAGAGTCTTTCTGCTATATCAAGCCAAAGTGCTCTAACTTGACCTCTTTTTTTTTTTTGAAAATATGAGTAAAAATTTGCCTCCAGGGACTCCTGGGTGGCTCAGTTCGTTAAGCGGCTGCCTTCGGCTCAGGTCATGATCCCAGCATCCTGGGATTGAGTCCCATATCGGGCTCCTTGTTCTGTAGGGAGCCTGCTTCTCCCTCTGCCACTCTGTCTGCCTGTGCTCGCTCTCTCTCTCTCTCTCTCTGACAAATAAATAAAATCTTTAAAAAAAAAATTCTAATAAAAAAAAAAATTTGCCTCCAAATAGGTATATTTAGGTGTGGCAAATGTCCTAGAAGGCCCAACCTGAATCTTATTTTGTTAGTTTCTTCTTTTATCATGTGAATCCTTCACCTTTATTTGATCTTAATTTCCTATTATATTTCTATTATCTTGAGATGGATATTTAGATTACTTATTTTCAGTCTTTCTTCTCTAAGATTTGCACTTAATGCTATAAATTTATCTCTAAGCATAGTTTTAGTTGACTCTGCCAAGTTTTGCTAAATCTTATTTCCATTAACATTTGATTCAAAACATTTTGTGATTTCTTCTTTGATCCAAGGTAATTTAAAAGCACACTGCCTAATCCCAAAACTTTGAAGAATTTTCTAGTTATCTTTATAATTGATTTCAGGCTTAAATCCTCTATGGTCAGAGATGATACTCCAGATGATTAAAATTTTGAAATCTGTTGAGATTTAACTTTTGTCCCAGCATACAGTTAATTTTGGTAAATGTTCTATGTGTACTTGAATCTGAGGTTCATTCTTATTATTCCTGAATGCAGGGTTCTATATATATCAATTAAGTCAAGTTTCTTTACAATGTTGTTCAGGTCTTCCAAAAGATTTCTGATTTTTTTAATCTGTTTATACTATGAACTATTGACAGAGACAGGTTGAAATTTCCCAGTACCGTTTTATGTTTTTACTGGATAGACCCTTTTGTCTTCACAAAATCTTGCCTATGTGAAATATTATAACATTTATCCTCTAAAGTATAGTCTGTTGAATATTATATATATATTTTTCCAACCTTTTTCTTTCAATCTTCAAATCTTTATGTTTAAGGTATATCTCTTCTGAGTAACACTTCATAGGGTTATGGTTTTTATCTAGTCTTATAATGGCTGTCTTTTAGCTAAAGCATTAAGTCCATTTATATCTAAAGCAATTACTGATGTTACCTGTATCAGCCATCTTATTATCTGTTTACTATTTGTTCTGCCTACTTTATGTTTCTTTTTCCCTCTTTAATTTATTTTAAACAAGTATTTGCCCTTCCTCTGCTTTTTTTTTTCTTCTATTTGGGCCCTTAATGGATTGCATGATGCCTACATATATTGAGGAAGAATATCTACTTTACTCAGTTCACTGATTCAAATTCTAACCTCTTCTAGAAACACCCTCACAGACATACTCAGAAATAGTGTTTTGTCAACTATCTGGGTATTTTGTCAACTATCTGGGTATTCTTTAGTCCACTAAAGTTGACATATATAATGACACATATAATCATCACAATGATCAAGTGATGTTTATTCCAGAGATGCAAGAGATGATTTCTAATTCAATATTAGAAAATCAATGTAACCCACCTTATTAACAAATGAAAGAAGAAAAATCATATGATCATATCAAGCAATGACAAAATTACTTGATAAAATTCAATACTCATTCATGATAAAACTCTATCAAAAGACGAATTTAGGAGAATTTCCTCAACTTTAAAAGAGCACCTATGAGTAATGCTATACTAAATGATGAAAGGCTAAATGTGTTCCCCTCTAAGTTTCAGAACAAGACAATGCTGTCCATTCTCACCACTCTCATTCAACATACTACTAGAAGTTCTAGCCTGTACCATACAGCAAGAAAAGAAATAATATTTTCATAGATCATAAAGGAAGACATAAAATTGTCCTTATTTAAAGATGAGAATGAATGTCCACATAGAAAACCCCAAGGACTCCCCCATTTAAAGAAAAAGACTAATAAATAAGTTCAGCAAGGTTGGAGGAGACAAGAGAAACACAAAAAAATCATAGATTTATAGATAGCAATGAGCACATGTATACCAAAACTAAAAATGCAATATAACTTACAATCACCCACCAAAATGAAACTCTTAGGGAAAATATAACAAAAAGGATAAAGAACTGAAGAAAACTACACATTGAAATGAAATAAATCAAACAAAATATAAATAAATATTGTGACATACTATGTTTATGGATTAGAAGACTCAACATAATAAAGATATCTATTATTCCTGAATTTATTTTTTTAATTAGTCCTGAATTTGTATACAAGTTTAACACAATTCCTACTAAAACTTCAGGAAGATTTTTGTAGATACAAATAAGATTATCCTAAAATGTATATGAAAAAACAAAAGAACTAAAATAGCTTAAGAATGTTTAAAGGAGGGGCATCTGGGTGGATCAGTCAGTGAAACATCTGCCTTTGGCTCAGGTCATGATCTCAGAGTCCTGAGAAGCCCTGAGTCTGGCTCCCTGCTCTGTGGGGAATCTGCTTCTTCCTCTCCTTCTGCTCCTTGACCTCATTCATGCTCCCTCTCACTCTCTCTCAAATAAATAAAATCCTTATAAAAAATTTCAAAGAAAAATAAAATTTTAAGAGCCACAAGAAAAAAGAGACTTGTCACACACAAGGGAAATTTTTCACACCCTATAAAGCATATTGCTTAGCAGAAACCTAGCAAACCAGTAGAGAATGGGATGCTATATTCAAGGTACTTAAAAAAAAAAAAAAAAAAAAAAAAAAAAAAAACTCTGCCAACCAAGAATATTATACCCAGAAAAACTGTCTTTTAAGAATGTAGGATGTGGGGTGCCTGGGTGGCTCAGGTGATTAAGCAGTTGCCTTTGGCTCAGGTAATGATTCCAGGGTCCTGGAATCAAGCCCCTCGCTGCTCAGCGGAGAGCCTGCTTCTTTCTCTTCTGCTGCCTGGCATTCTGCTTACTTGTGCTCTCTCTCTATCTCTCTGTCAAATAAATAAAATCTTAAAAAAAAATAAAAAGTAATGTAGGATGAGTACTGGATATTATATAAGATTAATGAATCACAGACCTGTATCCCTGAAACAAATAATACATTATATGTAAACTAATTGAATTTAAATTAAAAAATAATAATTAAATTAAATTAAATCAATAAAATAAAATAAAGTACATTTCTTAGAGACAATTAAAAAAAAGAATGTAGGAAACAAACAAAAACTAAGGGGGTTTATCTCATCTAGGTGAGCCCTACAAGAAAGGCTAAAGAGAGTTCTTCAAGATGAATAAAAAGATACTAATCAATGAAATGACAGCATATGAAAACAAAAATCTCACTGCTAATGGTAAATATAAAGACAAAGAGAATATTCTAAGACTACAGTAGTAGCAAATAAATTACTTTTAACACTGGTTATATAAATCAAAAGGTAAATGTAGTAAAAATAACTATAACCACAGAAATTTGTCAATTCAACACAATACAGAAAGAAGTAAAATCTGATAGTGATTATATAAAGTGTAAATGCGGGGGTAAACTGAAGAGTTTTTGTATGCAATTGAAGTTGTTATCTGCTTAAAACAGACTGCTTTATCTATAAAGTGGTCAATATGAACCAACAAAAAATGTACATTAGATACATAAAAGATAAAGAAGAAGGAATCAAGGCATATCACCGAAAAATTATCAAACCATAAAGAAAGACAAGACAACAGGAAAACTACAAAATAACTAATAAAAGAGCAATACTAAGTCCTTACCTATCAATAACTACCTTAAATGTAAATGGACTAAACTCAGCGATCAAAAGACACAAAGCAGCTGAATAGGTAAAATAGATAAGACCCAATTATATGCTGTCTACAGAAGACTCACTTTAGACTGAAGAACATATATAGGCTGAAAATGAAAGAGTGGAGAAAGATATTCCATGCAAACTGAAATGAAAAGAGAGCAGGGTGTTTATACTTATATCAGATGAAATAGACTTTAAGTAAAAAACTGCCACAAGAGACAAAAGCCTTATGTAAGATAAAAGGGTGAATACAACAGGAAGGCTATTATATAATACTATAAAAACAATTAAATAATGATAAAAGGATCAATTCAAGAGGCAGATATAATAATTATAAATATATATATACATATATATATGTGTGTATACACACACACATCAAACCACCTAAATATAAACATATAAAGGAAACATTGGCAGATCTAGACAGAGAAATGCACATTACAGTAATAGGAGACTTCTATACCCACTCTCTAAAATAGATAGACCATCCAGACTGAAAACTAATGAAGAAACAATAGAACTGAACAACACTGGATATCAAATGGGCCTAACAGACATATAAAGAACATTCCCCCTCACAGTAACAGAACATTCATTCAAGTGCATATGGAACATTCTCCAGGATAGATCACATGCTAGGTCATAAAATAAATCTTAACAAATTTAAGAAAATGGAGCAAATTCAAGGTATCTTTTCCAATTACTATGGATTGAAACTAGATATCAACAAAAGAAAGAACATAGGAAAATTCACAAACACATGGAAATTACACAACACACTCAAATAACTACTGGGCCTAAGAAGAAATTAAAAAAGAAATTGGAAAACAGCTCAAAATATCTCAACTAAAATGAAAATATAACATACCAAAACTTATAAGATGCAACAAAAGCAGTACTAAGAGGGATGTTCACAGCAATAAACACCTAAATTAACAAAGAAGAAAGATTTCAAATAAACAACCTACGTTTACAACTCAAGGAACCAGAAAAAGAACAAACAAAGCCACCAAATTAGCAGAAAGAAGGAAATAATAAATAGTACCACAGAAATAAATGAAATGGAAAATAGAAAAACATTTTTAAAAATTGATGAGAGGCACCTGGATGCTTCAGTCAGTCAAGCATCTGCCTTTAACTCAGGTCATGATCCCAGGGTCCTGGGATTGAGCCCCACTAGGGGCTCCCTGCTCAACTATTTCTCCCTCTGCCACTCCTCCTGTTCATGATTTCTCTCTCTCTCTCTCTCTTCTTCTCTCTCTCAAATAAATAAGAATCTTATAAATAAATAGATAGATACATAAATAAATAAAATTGATGAAACTGAGAGTTGACTTTTTGAAAAGAAAAAATCAACAAAACCTCAGTTAGACTAAAACACACACACACACACACACACACAGGAAGAGGGGAGTCTGAGTGGCTCAGTCTGTTAAGCATCTCCCTTTGGCTCAGGTCATGATCCCAGGGTCCTGAGATTGAGTCCCACATATCAGGCTCCTTGCTCAGTGGGGAGTCTGCTTCTCCTTCTCCCTTTGCTGCTCTCCCCCTTCTTGTGCTCTCTCTCTCCTAAATAAGTAAATAAAATCTTTTTTAAAAGAGAGAGAGAAAGAGGAAGAGAAGACTCAAAATCAGAAATGGAAGAGGAGACATTGTAACTGATCCCACGGAAATAAAAAGGTCATAAGATACTATTATGAACAAGTATATGCCAACAAATTGGACAATCTAGAGGAAATGGAGAAATTCCTAACTACATACAACATACCAAGACTGAATAAAGGAAAAAATGTAAAGTCTAAACATACCAAAAACAAATGAAGAAATTTAAAAAGTAATAAAAAAAAAACCCTCCAACACAGAAAACCCCAATACCAGATGGTTTCATGGGTGCATTTTACCAAACATTTAAAGAATGTTTTGTAAAGAACCAATCCTTCTTAAAGTCTTCCAAAATTAGAAGAAACACTTTCAAATTCATTCTATGAAGACAGCTTTAAACTTACACCAAGGCTAAAAAAGATTATATGAGGAAAGAAAACTATACATCAATATTCCTGATAAATCAATGATGCAAATTTCTCAACAAAATACTAGTAAACTGAATGCAAAAGCATATGAAAAGAATCATATATCGTGACCAAGTAGCATCCATCTCTGGTATTCAAGGATGGTTCAACACATGCAAATCAATCAATGTGATATACCACACTAATAGAACAAAGGCTAAAAATCACAGTCATTGTAATGGATGCAGAAAAAGCACTTGACAATATTCGACACCCTTTCATGATAAAAACTCCCACCAAATTATGAATAGAAGTAGCTTACCTCAATACAATAAAGTCCATTTACAAAAAGCTCATAGATAACATCATATTCAACAAGGAAAAGTTGAAATCTTTCCCTCTAAGATCCAGCGCAAGGCAAGAATTCCCAGTCTCACTTCTCCTATTCAATATAGTACCAGGAGTCTTAGCCAGAGGGACTAGGCAAGAAAAAGAAATAAAAGCCATCCAAATTAGAAAGGAAGAAGTAAAACTATCTGCCTGCAGACAACATGATCTTGTACATAGAAAACCCTAAAGACTCTACAAAAACTGTTAGATTAAGCAAATTCAGTAAAGTAACAAAATACAAAATCAACATACAAAAATTAGTTATGTTTCTATACACTAACAACCTATCTGAAAAGGAAATTAAGAAAACGATTCCATTTGCAATAACACTGAAAAAAATAAAATACTTAGGAATAAGCTTAACAGAAGAGGTGAAAGTCTTGTACACTAAAAACTACAAAACAATAACAAGAGAAATTTTAAAAGTCACAGATAAGCAGAAGAACATTCCATGTTCAGGAAATGGAAGAACTGATATTGTTAAAATATCCATTCTTCCCAAAGTGATCTATAGATTCAATGGTTTCCATAATAATCTCAGTGGCATTTTTTTTTAATGTAATAGAACAAAGAATCCTAAAATTCACTCAGAACCACAAAAGACCCTGAATGGTCAAAGCAATTCTGAACAAGAACAACAAAGCTGGAGGTATCACACTCCCTGATATCAAACCATTACAAAACTACATCTCTATATGATCTCTCTCAACTAGTCCCATAGCTTTACAAAGCATTCATACACATACAACTCTCAAATATATAATTTTAGTCTCAATTTCTTACCTGAACTCCTGACTCATATCCAAATGCCAACCTAATATTTTCTCTCGAACACTGAACAGACATCTACACTTAACACATTCAAACACATGATCCTCCGTCTCAACTTGTTCCTCTCCCTGTCTTCCTCCAGGGGCTTCTAAGAAAAAGAAAGAAAACTTTCTAAGAACTCTCTAATAAATGGCATGATAGTTTTAAATCAAGCCTCCAAGTTCTTTGATACCTCAATGCCCCCACCTCTTTGAATGTGGACCAGCCTGTGCATAATTCTAGCCATAGAATATGGGGGAAGTGACATTATTTGAGTTCTGAGGCTCAGTCATAAGAAGTCATGCAGTTTCTTCCTGGTTCTGGAATGTTCATCCTCGGGAAGATCTCCTTTTCAACCGTAATCCTGTAAAAAGCCCAAGCTGGTAACATTTTTAAAACACAACAGAAACCATTATTGATTGAGTCCACTAGTTTAGGAGTGGTTTGTAGTTAATAAAAAACTGGAACTGATAGCAAGCCGATTTCCTTCATTTAATCATACCAGAAATGATGAAGTCATCCTTGCTTCCTTTCTCTCACATTCCATATCCAACCCCTCAACAAATTCTGTCAAGTTTCTTTTCCAAATATGTCCAAAATAGGACCAATTTCATCACCTCACCTATAAGATAGATCTCACTTAGTCAAAATTCTTGGTTGAAAACAACAGTAACAGTCTTGGACTAAAACTGCACACAAATTTAATGAAAGGATATCAGATGGCTCATAGACTAGAACAAAGGGTATAGAACCAAATCCAGAAAATGGTCTAAAATCAATGAAGTTCAAGTATAAGGAGTCAGAGCCAAAGAACCAGCCTGGCTGATAAAGAGCTATTGTTGCACCAGCATCAACGGCATGAATTCTACGATGTCCCCATCCTTTCGTTCTTTGGTGTCTTCCCTCCAAAGAAGTGTAAGTAATTGGCTGAGCTTAGCTGATGCTCCTGAGTCCCAACTACTGCAGGATGATGAAGGGGAAAGTCGGCATTCTGGGTTTCATAAGAAGAGGTGGAGACCCATCTTCCATAAAAACTCATTTCACACAGCATTTTCCAAACAAAAGGCAGCTACAAATTCTGAGCAGCCAAATAAAAGTAAATATCTATGAAAGGGTTAAGTAAGAAGATACATTTTGTATACAAACAACAGGTTCTCATATATATGAAAAATAGGTAGACTGGAGTTTCCTCAAAAAGTTGAAAATGGAGCTACCTACCCTACAACCCAGCAATCGCACTACTGGGTATTTACCCTAAAGATACAAATGTAGTGATCCAAAGGGGCACGTGCACCCCAGTGTTTGTAACAGTAATGTGCACAATAGCCAAACTATGGAAAGAGCCTAGATGTCCATCAACAGATGAATGGGTAAAGAAAATTATATTTAAAAAATATATATATATATAATACACACACATATATATACACACACACAATGTGTATATACATATATATATGTATATACACACACACAATGGAATACTATGCAGCCATCAAAAATGAAATCTTGCCATTTGCAACGACATGAATGGAACTAAAGGGTATTATCCTAAGCTAAATAAGTTAATCAGAGAAAAAAAATTATCATATGCTCTCCCTCTGATATGTGGAATTTGAGAAACAAGACAGAGAATCATAGGAGAAGAGAGGAAAAAATGAAACGGGATGAAACCAGAGAGGGAGACAAACCATAAGAGACTCTTAATCAAAGGAAACTAACTGAGGGTTGCTGGAATGCAAGAGCTTGGGAGGGATGGGGTGGCATTGGGGAGGGTATGTGTTGTGGTGAGTGCTGATGAATCACAGACCTGTACCCCTGAAACAAATAATACATTCTATGTTAATTTAAAAATAAAACAATAAAAATAAATAAATTTTTTAAAGTGCTATATGACTAGTAATTATACTACTACTACTAAGTAGACTGGATTAAAGACTTAGATTCAAGTCCTATTCTACCACTTACTAAATGTATGATCCTAAGCAAGTCACTCAACTTCCTGAGCCTCCCATTTTTTTTCCATCTTTAAAATGAGAACAGTGATATCTGCCCTGCTTATCTTACACATTGGCTTTGAGGATCAAATGAGTGTGTGAGCATATTAAGGCTACTATCTTCATCTCATTCTTCTTTGTAACACTGTTGACGGGCTTAGGGTTTGGCTGGAGTAGGTGTTCCATAAATGTCTACAGAATGAGTAATTGCTATAGAAAAGATTTGCAAAATGAAAGCCATTAATTAGCTGATCCTACTGTATCCTCCACCTAGACCAGAAAAGCGTGATGTGTCACCCAGAGCTAGCCCAAAGTCATATCAAATGTGCTTTGAGAGCAGACCCTTGACACTGAAAATTTCTGCCACTGATCTCTTCATAAAATAAATATGGAAATGGCAGAGCAACTTGTTTCATTATATAGTATAAATTTGGCTTGTAGAGCAAATTCCTGCTGTGACAAGTTTTAGGGACCAGATAATAGTTATGGAGAATCATCCTAGCATGGAGGAGTAACGTAGCTTTTGTAGATTTCTGGCCAATGGATTCAAGTTACCCTGAGAAAACAAGACCTATCTGGTTGTAGGATAGCTAATAGTAACAATCCCTTAACCAAATCCTTTGAAGCTCAGATTTAAAATTGAAAATGCTTCATTTATTTGAAAGGTGTTCATGGTAAAAGTCGTATATTATAGAACCCCCAGCAGGGCCTGGGACAGCCCCCTGCAATCAAACACAATAATTATTTCTGCAGAAGTGTGTATGAATGTCCAGTCTAAGGGGAATAAACAGGAAAGTCTCACATCAGTTCAGTTAAGTTTATTTCAACATAAGATTCAAAAAAACTTGTGGTTTTCAGAGCTTTTTTAGGATTTTAAAAATGCAGATGAAAATAAAGTTGTATTTTTCATGAAAAAGGGGAATGGGTCCATAGTACCTTGAGATAAAAAATACTGTGTACATGCAAAGTTCTTATAAGTTTGAATATTAATATTACTCTCTTTAAATCATCTATCTAAAATCACTTTCAAAATATTTTTTTTAGTATTCAATTCAGCAAATTCTGGAATTCAGCCAGAGAGATCATCTATTTCAAACTGCCACCTAATTCAGCTGATTCCTGTGAATAGATTCCTATCCAGACAGTCACTCAGCCCTGGCAAAATACTCCTATGGGTGAAGAATTCACTCCTTCATGTGGCAACTTGCTGCTCTTTTGGAAAACCTTAGGTATGAGAATCAAAGTCAGATCTTCTGTTACTTTTACCCCTTAGTCCTAACTCTGCCCTGGGGAGCAGGAACAACTACTCTAGTTAGCCCCTCTGTCACGTGACAGCTAGGCAAATATTTGAAGTGGTGATCACATACCAAATCATCCGCCTCTTCTCTAGGCTAAACATTTGCTCTAACTCTTCCACATAAAGTATAGTTTCCTCTTCCCTTACATCCTGAGAGCCCGTACCAATCTCTAACTTATCAATGTGTATAATAAAACGAGGTAGCCAGAGCTACATAAATCTCGAGCCCAGAATGCAGGGAACCTGTTATCTTCCTTGTAAGCTATATATCATGTTCCTGAATGCAGCCTAAAATTACATTAGTTTTTGTGGGGTGTTTTTTTGTATGCAGCATGATTCTTTTGGATTGTTTTGCATTTATAGTATATCAATCTCTACATCTCACTTGATTTACATTTTTCGGTCTCAGTAAAGGGGTTTTACATCATGTTGGTTTTCATTCCAACATTTACATTTCACTTTGAACCTTGATTTCACCTTTCTGCATATTAGCTATGGCTTCTAGCTCTGTGTCACCTACAAATCTGATGAGCAGTCCTTAACCTCCAGTAAAGACTTTAATAAAAACATTGAACAAGATAGGATCAATAGCCTTATGGCATGCCACTGGAGACTTCCCTCCTGGATGGTATCCTCAAGCGCTTACCATCTAAAATAGCCAATGAAGTCCATACCAAGCTCTGGTTGACAGGTATTGAATGAGCAGTAGGAAAAACAGATTCTATACAGAGAAGAAAACAACACAGCTCAGAACCATCACACCGAGCTCTACATTTTAGTAACTAAAATTTAAAAGGATATATCTCAGGGGCACCTGGGTGGCTCAGTGGGTTGGGCATCTGCCTTTGGCACACGTCATGATCTCAGGGTCCTGGGGCACAGCCCCCAAGGCTCCCTGCTCAGCGTGGAGTCTGCTTCTCCCTCTCCCTCTGCTCTTCCCAGCCTTGTGTGTGGGCTCATGCCTGCTCTCTCTATCTCTCTCTTTTCTCTCTCAAATAAATTAAATCTTAAAAAAAAAAAAAAAGGATGTATCTCATTCCTGAAAGTGCATATATCTGTACTAGAGTTGCAACATAACAGCCATTTCCTACTAATGATCTCACCCAGAAATTTTACAAACCCAGCATTAAAGGATGAGTAGGATTTTGAAATGTCACAAGGAATGGGGGAATTAGCAAAGGAAACAATCTTGCCCCATTATGGATCTACAACTCCTATAGATGTAACTCTTCCTGCTGCCAACTTGACTCTACCCACCCAACCCCAACGTGCAGAAATCAATATCTTAAGTATATATGTCTTTAAATGACTGATTTCCCAAGGAATTACTCACTTTTAAAATCAGTCATACAGGGGAGGCCTGCCTAATTTAGTCCATGGTGCAGGCATGCAACTCTTGATCCTGGGGTTGGTGCAGGCATGCAACTCTTGATCCTGGAGTTGTGAGATCAAGTCCCATGTTGGGTGTAGAGATTACTCTAAGAAATAAAAAAGTAAAGGGGCACCTGGGTAGCTCAGTCTGCTAAACAGCTGACTCTTGATTTTGGTTCAAGTAATGATCTCAGGGTCATGAGTTGGAGCCTAGGTGGGTCTCCGTGCTCAGTGGGGAATTGTCTTGAAGATTCTCTCCCTCTGTCCCTCTTCCCACTAGTCACTTGCTCACTCTCTCTCTCTCTCTCTCCCTCTTTTTCTCTCTCTTTCTAAAATAAATAAATCTTTTAAGATTTTTTAAGTTAAAAAATAAAATAAAATAAAATGGATCACAGATCACACATAAGGCTCACATACAAGGCAAGTGACCCTGGCTTAATATGGGTTAATGTGATTGACACCCAGTTGTTTTTTTGTTTTTTTTTTTTTTTCAGAATACCACAAACACAAAATATCCAGGGTTGCCTCTGTTTGCTTATATTGTGTAACAAACCTAATGTTAAACATGACCCTTGAAACTATTCCCACATCTTTCCAGTCAGGACATTTTGAGGATATAGTAAATATCACCATCCTCTCACCTGGAAATAGGGTTTAAATAAGGATTTTGTCACATCAAGTAATTTTTTTTCACATAAAACTTTAAATTCTCTTCAAACGCAATACCTGTTCAAAAACTTGTAGTAAATATCCCAAAAATGACATAACTCTGAAGCAATTCTAGACTCCCCAATTACTTTGAATCATGACAGTTTCTGTTCTCTCATCCTGTCTTCTATTCCTTCTGCCTTTCTTGGGCTGAAAATTCATTAGAAATACAAACCAAAAACCCAGAATGCAATTCGAAACTGAAAGCAACAAGCCCATTCACTGAACTAGATCACGTGGAATTAGAAACAAAAGAAAATTCAGTTTGAAAATGAAAATCTTCAAAGCTTTTTGGAATATGAAGTTAATCGTTACAAATTTATCCCAACAGAAATAGCTTTTTAAGGGGCATCTGGGTGGCTCAGTCAGTTAAGTGTCTACCACATGCACTCTCTCTCTTTTCTCCCTCTCAGATAAACAAATACAATCTTCAAAAAGAAAGAAAGAAAGAAGTAGCTTTTTAAGGCTATAAGCCCCATAACTATTTGGATTCGCATTTAGAATATCTAAAAGAAAGCCCTCGGAAAATTAACCCGATCATCATAAAGACCCTATTTTGATAAAAGGGGATCCCTATCAAATCAGACTTGAAGAGACCGTCTACAGAAAGGAGCTCAAAGTCACACAAGAGACAATAATCAGATTGGGACCAGAACGCAGGGCTCTTCCTCCAGATCCAGAGTTTGTTTCCACCACATCCTTGACCTTGAGACTGAGGGTAGAGGATTACACACAGCACTTCCTACATCAGTATTTTCTGACTTACCTTGACCAACATCAAACCATATCCAAAAGACAACAGAAGAAAACAAATAAATAAATAAATAAGTAAAAATAGAAGGAAGTTAAATCTATTAATTCGAGATGAGATCTGAATAGTTGGGATTTTTTTTTCCTCCTTTATACAAGAAACATAAAGCTGTATGCAACTATAAGACGTTTTTAAAGTGTAAATATTTTAATATTTAATACTAAATATTATAAGTATAAATATTTGAAAATATAAAATATTCCACTAAAGTAGAGGATTCATGAAAGCAGGGTCCACATCTAACTTGTTTGTTGCTCTATCCCCAGCATCTATGTGGTAACATATTTCTGGGGTCTTTCTGCTTGTTTTCTGGTTTTTGCTGCCCATGATCCAAATACCCTTCTTATTTTAAAGTAATTCCCTACAGTAGGCAGTATAGGTGGAATGAGTGACCCTCTTCTCGCCTTCTGGTAGTTACGACAGCCCCCAGATGGTTCTTGTGGAGGCAACATAAAAACACAGGGATAGCAAAGAAGTTACTCTTGGCAGCAGTGACAGAGACAACAATGTCTGCTAGTCTCCCCTGGTCACTGCTTTCCAAACTGCACTCCTACTGCTTCTGTGAGCTACCTGGTTTTTGCCATGAAAGTTCTTTTCTACTTCAGTTGGTTCAAGGCAGATTCTGCTTATAACCAAAACCTCTAATAGGCACATAGTAGGCATTCAGTAAATATTTCTAAAATGAACAAATAAATTAATAAAGCAATTAACCACCATCATAATTTTCTGTATAACACTTACAGTTTTCAAGAACGCCCCAATATTCTGCATCTGGTTGCAACTGCATTTATGTTCCAATATTTAAGTTATGACATTTAACCGAGGCAAGTTTTTCTTAATTCAAGAATCAAATTAAAAAAAAAATTTTTTAACTAACCAAGGGTTAGACTTCATTTCTCAAAGTCTGCCATAATATCTCTTGGTGTCAGCTACCACTGTGAGTAATACCATTTAAGTAATAAGTAAGTTGATGATGTAAAACCTCTAAAAGAGAAGTTTAAAATAAGAGCTAGGGAGAAAAATCAAGTGTGAGTATTAGAAATGAAAAAAAGTGAAATAATTTTATTCAAAAGAAATTAGATTTGGAAATAGATTCAAAAAAGTCTTTAAAAAGGCAACTGAAACTTCAGATATGAGCTGACATTGGGCAGGGGCACTGTGGGTGGAAACAGTTCGGGGACTTGGAAGGAACAGCATTCGCAAAGGCAAAAACTGTGTCCCTTCACAACACAAAACTCTTTGCTAATCAGATGGCTCTATTTAACCTACTTGGTTTGTGAATTCTTAAAAATGTTTCCATTCACCCCCACCTCTACTCCACTGAAAGCTAAAATCAACCAGAACTCATCCCTTCCCCCACAAAATCCCCTGATTTCAAAGAAGGGGGAGGAGGGATTCATACAGAAAACTGCTTTCAAATTCAGTATCATAGTTTTCTAGCAGATGTATATGATTATTCAAAGGATTTTCAGAAATCTTTCACGCCTGGAATCAACCAAATGGAAAATTCTAAAGACTTTGCACATTTATACTTAGAAGCCATGTTTGAAACGTGGTGTATCAAAATGTGATGTTTCAGAATTGCCCTGAGAAATTCCACTCCCTTGTTACCAATTTCCGTTGATCAGGCAAAGTGCTATTAACATAGTGCATTGTATTCGGTTTCTGTGAACACAAAGCCCCAAAACCAGGTCTCCCCTGGCTGATAGTTGGAAACCATTACAAAATCCATTAAACCATCTCAGTAAGCAAGAGAGGAAAGGCCATTTTGTGTTCAGTGACCTATACTCAGCCCCATGGATTATGAAGCAGGCAATGTAGTGCCTTTTTGACTCTATATCTGGTCTCCAGGGAGCCTGAGCTCAACTCTTTCCCGGATAAAGTCTGAAGAACACATTTCACCAAACAAAAGTGGATAGTAAACACTTCCAAGTAGTTTTAAGAAAAGAGAAAGAGAAAAATGAAACACGGGGGATAAGGGGTGTTAAACGTTTTATTACTTTTGCTTTACGTAGCCTATACATTCCCTGTATAATTTGTGATTCCTCTAAAACGTGGTATAAAAAGCAATTTCAAATGGCAAAGTAAACCACACGGCTTTAAGACGACCCAAGAGGAGAACATAAACTGTATAGACCAAACTGGCTTCCAGTGCTTTTCTGATCTAGATGGAGGGGGAGGGGAGCTCTTCCTACACTCTCTGAATACATCAAATCCTTCTACATTTTTGTGTCTACAGAACCATAATGGCTTCTTCAGCATGTTCTCTCCGCACGGTTGCGTCGGCTCGCGGCTCCGAGCGCACCGAGAATCCTTCTCAGGACCACATTCCCGACCCAGCTCCTGAGCAAAGCAGAGGGAAGCCGCCTGCCCTGCCCTCGGGGCTCCTGGCTCCGACCTCGAGGACACCTGAGACTTGTTGCTCGGGTGGCGGGAACTCACCATTATCGACCGAACGCGGGTCGCCCTGCGCACGGGGAGGACGGCCTGTGCCCGCACCCGCCGTCCCAGGCCGGGCGTCCCGCGCGCAGGGGACGCCGCGGCCCCGAGAGCCTCTGCGCCTCGCGGGATCGGGCCTGGAGCGGGGCGGCGGTCCTACAAATCCCGCGCCCGGAGCGCGGGGACCGGAAGCGCCCGCGGTCCGCCCTTCCGCCTCCAGAAGGCGGGCGCGGGGCCGGGGAGCCGCGCCAGGCCTGGGGCTCCCGCTGGCGTGGCCCGGCAGGCCTCGGGGGGGAGCCTCTTTCCACTCCCGGCCCGGTGCCTTCGCCTCCCTCGGTCTCCTCCCGAGGGGACGAGAGCAGGCCGGAGGAGGGATCCCAGCCTGGGCCCCGGACCCCGACCCCGCCGGGCCTAGCTCGAGGAGAGGAGCCCGAGCCCGGGCGGCCCGACCCTGCGGCGTGCGCGGCCCGGGCCCGGGCGGGGAGGCAGGCCAGGGCGCCCGGTCGAGGGCGGTCGAGGGCACCCGAGGGCCCGGCCGACTCCCCTCCCTTGCGCGCACCCCGCGGTCTCCCCACCCCCAATCGCTCCGGGAATCAATAGCGACCGCAGATTTTTCACGACAATTGCAGCTGTCTAATTCATCAGTGAATAATTAAATCAGAAGCAGCCAGGCCTGCCTGAGCCAGGGCCCGGCTTGGCGTCGGAGACGAGGGGTCTCCCCCAGCAGATCCCATCCAACTGGGGGCCCCGTTGGGAGCCGGGAGGGCCGCCAGGGGACAGGCCTCGTCCTGTGCCGCCGCCGGGAGAGCGGCCGCGCGTGAAGGAGCAGGAGCTCAGGGCAGGGAGAAAGCGCGCGTGGCCTGGGGACAAGCAGGGCACCCCGCCGAGGAGCTCCATCTGCGGGCTTGTTCCAGATCCTCCGGCCCCGTAGGGTCTCGCGTGGGGCTGCGCTTTCCACTCCCCTCACGCCGACTTCGCGAAGGGAGAGGAAATCACCCTCAGAAGGCGATTTGCCTTTGAGGAAGATGGAGAGGAGCCGAGAGAAGCGCCTAGAAACGGCATTGATTTAGACATCAATCCTGGCCGGCTCCCTCCGCCTCCCGAGCCGCGGGGCCGCGCAGCCCCCTCCCCGGGAAGAGGCTCGCCTCGGGGCCGGAGGCCGGCCGGCTCCACCGGGCTGGCGAGGCTGCGCCGACAGCCGCACCGGGGCACGGCCGGCCCGGGGAGCCCCGCGCCCGCGGTCTCGACGCCCGCTTCTGCGCCGCGGGAGCGGCCGGCGCGAGCACCGCTCCGCCGCGGCCAACAGGTCTCCCGAGTCAGGAGCGCCGCCGCATCCTCTCTCCCAGCCCCGGCGGCCCGACGCCCTCGGAGCCCGGGTTCTCCAGAAGCGGCCAAACCACCTGTGTCTGGCCGGGCCCGAGCCCGGGCCCCGGCGCTGCTGCGAGTGGCCCGCGGGGACCGCGTCCGGCTCCCCCAACCACTACGGCCCCCACAGCTACGAAATCGCCGCCCGTGAACCCGGTGGTCGGCCAGAGATGCTTTTTCTTACACGCCTGGAAGTGAAACAGTTCAAAATTCTAAAAGAGTGGCACCGAAGCGATTTCGCCGAGATATCTTGATTTCCCAAGATAAAGTACTCCTAAAATAATCTTCATGTAATATATTACTTTTGATCGTGTCGTCTTCAAAGATCAGCGCAGACTCACTTAGTTATTTAATTATTTTAGGAGCTGATATACACACGGAATCTAAAAAACATATACCATGTGATTTTTTTTATAAAGGAATCTTCTGACTCGCAAAAATATTTTAAACCCCTCGATTGCTTTTGTTAGTTTTCAAATAAAAATATTATCTTTAGAAATCGAAAATAATATTTCTTAAGTTTAAAAGCCGGCCAACTCTTTCTTTTTTCGGTACTCTGTCATCTTTTTTTAATTACATCGTAGGGAGACAATTAAAATTACAGAAAAAGATCTTTAAACTCTCCCATTTTCATAGAGAGTAAACGTGGTGGATATTTGTATTAATACCTAAACAATATTGAATCCTCAATCAAAAGTGGCTATGTCCAGAGCAAATAAATGATCGTTTTAAGACGGTAATAAATAAAAGGCAATGCCCGTGTTTAGTGTCTCAGGGTAACTTGAAAACAGTTCTACTTTCAGAGAGTTAAATTTGTCCTTTTTACAATCAACTGCAACTTTTGCCTTCCCTTTGAAAGGACAACAAAAAAGATTTCACGCACAACTTAACCTGAACAAAAGGACCTCACGCCAGTTTTTCTTTTGTGGGGTGACAACTGGAGGAGAGGAAAACTTTATTTTAAGCATACATGAATTGTATTTTTGGAAACCCAAAACTGTACTTTTGGAAACCCATTTAAAAGAAAATGCGACTGCAGATTCACGTGGCTCAAAACCGGTGCTCCAGGGCTTTGGTGGAGAGAAATAATGGAACAGGTACTAAAGGCCGCGGCGATAAAACTCATCTCGTTCTCAGGCTAACAAGTTGCTTTCTCAAAGTGCAACGTTCTTTTACAGAAAAAGCTGTATTCCGGTTGAGGGTCGTCGTGCAGGCTCCCCCCACCCCAGCCTTCCCACCGTCCCCTTCCCCCAGAAAAAGAAGCTCTCTGATCGCTGCTGTTCCAAATGCTCAAATTCCCCTTCACTTTTTTGAATTTCATTTTCCCCAACAGTCAAATTATTTCTGCCACGAGCTTCTACAGTGGTAGCAGCCGCGAAAACAGAACCAGAGGGTGGCCCCAAAGAAGGTTCTGTGGTGGGCCGCGAATTCCAGAGAAGGAAAATGTCCTGGGCAAGGTCTGCAACCCCAGCACTCAACCACGGTCACCTCCAGTCCGGATCAGAGGCCCAGGCTCTGATTTCCACCCAAACTCCTCCCGCGAGGGGGTCGGGGAACCAAGCCAGAACCGGAATGGAGAGGGACAGAAGTGTGTGTGTGTGTGTGTGTGTGTGTGTGTCCATTCCTGAGGGCACAGTAACTCCAACAATTTCCTTGTCTGTGGGCATGGAGGGGGAACGATCAAGGTTCGCCGACCTAGTCTCTGGCTTTCTTTAAAACTAGGCAGGAGGACCCGCTTGCTACTTAGCTCTGCGGAGCTGAGGATTCGGCCGCTGCCTCTCCAGACTCGTCGCCCCAGGAGCAGGTGCGACCGCTCTTCTGGCTCGGGGTCTCCTCCTTCTCCCCGCCCTCAAGCCCGCCCACTGCCCGCGCCGGGACTACTGAGGCTCGGGTGGGTTTCGCTGGGTTCGCCCCGCAGCCCTACTCCCCACCTGCAAACCCAGGTGGTGCTTGGGGCTGTGAGAGAAGCCTCCCCCAGCTGACAGAGCAGTTTCATTCTTCTTTTCCTAAGAGACCAGCGGAAGGTGGGAAGAACACTAACACACTCCAAATGATCCTCCGTCCTGGCGCACTCTGTCACCCGAAAAGTTAAGGGCCGTCCCTGACAGCTCCTAACTAAACTGGCTTTTCGGATTTTAACCAGATTGACGCAGAGGAGAAGCGAGTTCACGAAAAAGGACCCATGGGACCTCCCCACCTAAAACACTTCAACAACAACTTTCCTGGATTCGAATGGAATCCGCGAAGTGTCAGAGAATTTCTGAGCTGAGAGGCGGAAGAGGGTCAATGGTGCCGGGCTTCGGTTTTAGTGTTCTTCTCCTTGTGTTCAACCAGCCTGAGCTTTCAGGCAGAATAAAATTGAAGCTAATGGAGATATCAAACAGAGCCACAATTCCGAAGGCTCCCTTTCCTCCACAAGCACCCACCGTCCATCTGCAAGTGTAATCACAGAGACTTGCGGTGTCTTCATCACTAGAGGCTCCGGGAAAAGGGGGAGAAATTTCTCCGTTGTTAAAAGAAACCCTCTATTATCACTACTATTATTTGTGTATAGCAACATGAGAATTCCCCCCCCCTTAAAATTCCCCCACAATATTGAAACAACAATTTTTTTTCCATTCATACAAACGCTTGAGGCCTTTCTGGAAAACCATTACCATTCAATGGCTAGAAAATTGCTCTCCTTCCTTTAAAAAAAAAAAAAAAGAAGGCTCAGCAGCAGCTACAACCGACAACAAAAACTTTCTCCTGCATAATCCTCCTCCACGAAATGACAAAGAAATGATATTGACTTACCCCTGAATGGATGAAGTGTTTGATAAGGGGGGGACTTTTCTGAAGATTTCTTTTCGGGAGCCACACAGACAGCTGCAATTCATGGGCGACACTGATTGCCAGAAACGCTCTGGATTGGCATGGGGTCTGCAGCTCACAGATCCTGATCAATACCCCTACACTCACGCGCCAGATGGTTTGGGGAAGGACAAAAATAAAATAGTCCAAATCAACCCACCATTATGTCTTTTTGTATTGCTTTGATAAACCTAGTTGTAGCACAAATGTGTTCTCCTAACACAAAACCTTCCTCAGGATTTTGAACATTTGGGTAGAAATAAGCAGCCCCCTCTTCTTGGGATTTGGGCTGTGGTTACTGTTGTTTAGAAACAAAGCTATTGGGCCCCTTATCCAGACTGGGTTGACTTGTGATCTATGTATTTGTGTGTGTGTGTGTGTGTGTGTGTGTGTGAATAATTTATAGGGTCTCTGTTTTAATTGAATGCTCACCTTTCTTTCCCTCTCAGAGCCTAAAATTTTTTTTTTAATATGAAAACACATATGAAAAGCTCTGGCAGTAAAAATGTCCAGTCTATTCCTACAATTCCTAACTCAAGTGTTTTTTTTTTCCTTTTATAATGCAGTACCTTACATTTGTTGTCAAAGCTGTATTTTATTTACAGACTTCTTTTGACCATGTAAGTGTCTGATTTTGAAGAAAATCAGATCTGCGGACGTGGTATGTTAAGAAAGGGATTTCCTGATCTCAGTATATTGGCTGGTGTAACTGTTTGTCCAGACTCTAACAGTCGTGAAATAGCATGCCTGTCTACTATCCATTTGTGAATCAAATGCTGAGGGGAAGGGGAACAAGAGTGTAGCTTCAATTTTTTTTTTTTTAATTCTGAGTTACACAACTTCTGAATGTTAGAGTACGTGTGTAAATAAAGGGCAGTTTGAAAGTACATTTTCCTTTTATTTTCTTAGAGAAAGGAACATCAAAGATATTTTAAAACATATTTGAAAATCTTATTAATACTGATATTCTTAAAATTATCTTCAAGTAGAAAATATTTTTTCCTTTTTAGAAAGGGAAAAGGCATGTAAGACTAATTTACTAAAAATTAGGATGCCGACTAAAAATGCCCATTAATTTCCCTTTTAAATGGGTTTTAGGTTGACATACAAATCCTCAAACCATCATTAAGAAAAACAACATGGAAAATCTGCTTTAATCTAGCCCAATGAAATTATACACAAAGAAGCCAATATGATTTCATGATTTCCCTGAGATCGCCAATATTGATCGAGGGAAGGGGGAGGGATGGTGGGAGGCAGGGCGGAGGGAGAGAGGGAGGTAGGAAGGCAGCAAGAATATGCAACTCACCTTTCAACTCTCCAGCACGTGACTGCTCCCAGGCACACCAAAATGCAATTCCCAGGAGCAGATTTATCTTGGTAGCCTGGTAAACGAGTTTATCATTTTGAACAATTATTTTAATGGCCATCTATATATTCAGTCTTCCGTATGAAGGCAGTGCCTACTCAATGTCCCAGCCTGGGGTCCCTGGCCACTCTTTAAGCCTGAAGCCAAGGCAGAGAAGGCTGTGTTCAGCGTTGGGGCATATCAGACTCATTCCCCAGCCTTGCTGCTCTCTTGCCCTATTTCAGTCTCTGAGCACTCCTAGACCAACAGGAGGTTGCGCTCTTGTGAACTTCTGTTCAACTCAGTAAGTTTTTCAAACATTAACTGTTTCAAATTATCCAACTGTCCAGCTGCCATATATAAGGTGGGGAGTGAAAAGAGAGACAGTAAGAGAGGGTTGAGCGGGAGAGGAAAGAGAGAAACAGAAAAATCGGTTATTTTACCTAATTTTGTGACATTAAAAAATGTTAGCAGCTAGAAAAGTGTGTCTAGCAAAGTGGAGGAACGTCCACTTTCTTACTCGGGCTCTGATATAACAAAGAAGCTGCTTGAGTGAATAATTGGCAATGTATTGGTCAGAGCTCAATGAAGTTGATCTATCAATAACGTCACTGTACATTCATGTGACAGAATGGTGTGGGAGTGGGTGGATTTTTTTTTCTTTTTCTTTTTTTGCTCTGTAGCTAGAAGGGAAAGGAGGGCAGCAGGAAAAGGTCACCAAGACTAAGAACTATTTTCCAAATGAATCAAACCTTTTCTCTAGCACCAGGAAGGCAAATACAGTATTCCAGGCTGTGTGTCCTTGTTTTCTTATCAAGTTTTCTCTAACAGCTGGAAGTGGTTGGAGGGGGCTGTCTTAAGGAGACCCCCCGCTCTTCTTTTGACAGCTGATCAAAAGAAAATAGGTCACGCTTCTCAAACTTATGTCCACCCTGTCCTTAATTACTGTCTCTTTAAACAAAGGCAACATCTGCGCAACCTCAGCTAGCTTGAATCTTGGGAGGCAAACAGAGCGCAACCTGCTTTGGAAGAATCTGTTACTTTTAAGGGTTTCAATGCTCGGTAGCTCCCTGTCTTCAGCCGCCCCTCCACCCCCCAGCCAGGCCTCGGAAATATCCACCTCCGCTCCGCTCCACTTCCAACGGAAATTCTGGGTAGACGAAGGTGCACTTTTTAAAGCTGCGGCTCGAGAGCCTTCTAAAACTCGCCAGGGTTCTGGTCTTTTCAGAAACAAGTTTTTGATATACAGGTGTCGACCGAGGGTCGGTGCCATCTACCCACAGCCCCAACCTGGGGCTTTCCTTTCTCCGGGTTCGAGTGTGTGTGTGTGTGTGTGTGCGCGCGCGCGCGCGGGGACGCGATAGAAGAAAAATCCGCGGGTGTCGTCCGGGAAGGTTTACGTACTCCTTGCTCCCAGAAGTTTGCTCACTACAGGCTTTGGGAACAGTCTTGCCGCCCCCCACCCACAACCACTTCTTTACAAGACGCTAATGGAGGGAGCGTTTGGTCACCTTGAAACTGCAGCTCCTAGAGTTCTAGTTTTGTTTTGCAATCTAACAGAGCCCTTCTGAAGCCTCATAACTGGGAGATTTATGGGCTCGCCGGGTAATTAAATGATGTTATTGTGTTAACTTTGCTTGGATTACGGTGGCCCGCGCCGCCTGTGGGCTCGCGTCGCCGGCCGCAGCTCCGAGGCAGCGAGGGTCCTGGGGTTCCTTTCGCCCGGCAGATTATGCAAGCCTCGGTCTCGGGAATTTACCCTGCATTAGAATACCTAAGCGCCTGCATTTTAAAAGGGTAAACTACTGGCTCTCAGATAGAGACGCTTGGGAAGTGGCTCGCTAGGAGACTTGGGTTTGTATTTTCACAGTACAGACCGGCTTGGTAGCCTCCAGAAAAGCTGTGGGGTGAGGCAAAGGGAACTAAGGCAATGCCCTTTTCTACAGATCGCAGCTGCTCAAGAGGGACACAGAGCGGCATCTTTAACATAATTTCTCTCCCTCGCTCGCACTCTCGCCTCTCTCTCCCCACTGCACTCTCTTCCCCTCCCTCCCTCTCCTTGACGTTTGATTCTAGTGGCAAAGGAGGAAAAAAGGCACGGAGCCGTCAGCCAAACCTGAAACACATGGCCCCGCCCCCTCCTCAGCCATTGGCAGCCTCACTCAGGAGGCCCGCCCCCCGGGGCAGTAGCGCACTCGGAGTGGCTGTTTGCAGCGCCCATCGGGCGCTGCCCCGCCCCGGGTCCGGGAGGCTAGGTTGGCTGCCCCGGCGAGCGGCAGAGCCCTTCTGGACAGCTCCCGCTCACCCAAACAGAAGACGTCGGCGCCGGAGCGGGCTCGGACATGGCGAGGCAGCGCGCCGGCCCGAGCGGTGGGGCCCGGTGATCCCTCCCTCCCTCCCCGCCCCCTCCCCTCTCCCGCTCGCACGCCCCGTCCGCCCCCACCCCACCCCCACCCCGGGCGCGCCCGCCTGCCCGCCCGCAGCCCAGGGCGCACACCCGCACGCACGCTCCCCTCCACACACTCGCGCACTCCCGCGCCCTCCCCCGCTCCCGCGACCGAGCTCCGCCACGCGCGCCTTGCCAGCCCGCCGGCCGCCCCCGCCGCCCCCGCCGCCCCCGGGCCCCGATGGACTGAATGAAGGCTGCCTACACCGCCTATCGATGCCTCACCAAAGACCTAGAAGGCTGCGCCATGAACCCGGAGCTGACAATGGAAAGTCTGGGCACTTTGCACGGGCCGGCCGGCGGCGGCAGCGGCGGGGGCGGTGGCGGGGGCGGCGGGGGCGGCGGCGGGGGCCCGAGCCATGAGCAGGAGCTGCTGGCCAGCCCCAGCCCCCACCACGCGGGCCGCGGCGCTGCTGGCTCGCTGCGGGGCCCGCCGCCGCCGCCAACGGCGCACCAGGAGCTGGGCACGGCGGCAGCGGCAGCGGCGGCGGCGTCGCGCTCGGCCATGGTCACTAGCATGGCCTCGATCCTGGACGGCGGCGACTACCGGCCCGAGCTCTCCATCCCGCTCCATCACGCCATGAGCATGTCCTGCGACTCGTCCCCGCCCGGCATGGGCATGAGCAACACCTACACCACGCTGACGCCGCTCCAGCCGCTGCCGCCCATCTCCACGGTGTCGGACAAGTTCCACCACCCGCACCCGCACCACCACCCGCACCACCACCACCACCACCACCACCAGCGCCTGTCGGGCAACGTCAGCGGCAGCTTCACCCTCATGCGCGACGAGCGCGGGCTCCCGGCCATGAACAACCTCTACAGCCCCTACAAGGAGATGCCCGGCATGAGCCAGAGCCTGTCCCCGCTGGCCGCCACGCCACTGGGCAACGGGCTGGGCGGCCTCCACAACGCGCAGCAGAGCCTACCCAACTACGGGCCGCCGGGCCACGACAAAATGCTCAGCCCTAACTTCGACGCGCACCACACTGCCATGCTGACCCGCGGTGAGCAGCACCTGTCTCGCGGCCTGGGCACCCCGCCCGCGGCCATGATGTCGCACCTCAACGGCCTGCACCACCCGGGCCATGCTCAGTCCCATGGGCCGGTGCTGGCGCCCAGCCGCGAGCGGCCACCCTCGTCCTCCTCTGGCTCGCAGGTGGCTACATCGGGCCAGCTGGAGGAGATCAACACCAAAGAGGTGGCCCAGCGCATCACCGCGGAGCTGAAGCGCTACAGCATCCCCCAGGCGATCTTCGCGCAGAGGGTGCTGTGCCGGTCTCAGGGGACTCTCTCTGACCTGCTCCGGAACCCCAAACCGTGGAGTAAACTCAAATCTGGCAGGGAGACCTTTCGCAGGATGTGGAAGTGGCTGCAGGAGCCGGAGTTCCAGCGCATGTCCGCCTTACGCCTGGCAGGTAAGCACCGAGGGTCTCCTGGACCCCGGCTGCTGGGGAGAGTTCTCCGGGTGTTTGTGGCCCCAGGTCAGTGCGCCTGGCTTCGGTTCTTCCCTCCTCTCCGCTATGCACTTCCTATTTTCTCTCCACTTTATTTCTTGTTCTGTCATTTCCTCCTTCTGCTCCCTTGTTCCTTTTCTGTCCTTTTTTTCTTCGCATTTTCATACTTCTCTTCCTCCCTCCTTGACTCCAAGCTTTCATTGACCCACGCTCCACCACCACATTTCATTCACCCTCCCCTGAATGTGCCAATTTTACCCCCTCTTTTTGCCTTCCCTAGTTGTGGGACAAGGGAGGAGGTGCGCTGTGTCTACTAGGAGCTTTCTCTTTACAGGACTCACAGAGACTCAGGATTGGCCCTGTGCACTTGAACTCTAGCTTAGACAATACATTTCAGTTTTCCAGGCTGCCTGGTTTCCTTGTATGGAGGCAGTTGAGGCGCTTTGCTCTTCAGAAAGGAAAAAAAGAAATCTCCGTTCTTTTCCTACCCACCATACCAGGCAAACTTGTTTAGTTATTAGCAGGAGTCACAGTCTTGACCGCGCGGGGGAACGGATGGTAGGATACAACAGCGCTTTCCAGACATCTCCGGCCTTGGCGCTGGCTCGGGGAGTTTCTGACCGAAAGAGCCGGCTCAGGCCAGTTCCCGTGTCATTGCCTACCGAGAGGGAAGGGTGCCAGGACGAAGGTTGGGACTAATACATTCACCTCTAGGAGGATGGGGGAGGAAAAACTAAGAATGGAGAGCTGCCTAACTCACCGGCCACGCTCGGCCGGCACCCAGCTTTTGCTGGCATTCGCCGAGGTCTGGCTGGACTCGGAGAGAGGCTGGGCGTTTGTGAGGAGAGGTGCTGAAAATTAAGATGCACGTTAGTTAAAGCATCTTGGCCACTGGCTACAGGCTCCGCCTTTGCATTAAGCGGACGCTGATTGTGCGCGTAGCGCGGCGGCGGGGAGGGCCGGCGGCCAGCGGGAGGGGACCGGTCGACGCGTTGGTTACATTGTTCTGGAGCGGGCTTGGTTCTTTGTGCCTCCTCTAGCGGCCAAGCCGCGAGGTACAGCCCTCTATTGTTCTAGGAGCACAGATACCTCCTGTGTGGGCGGCGGGAGCGAGAGAGAAAGACGTAGCGGTGGCTGCGACTGACAGACAGTTGCGCGCTTTTGTGCGCGCAGACCAAGAGCGGTGCGTGTGGCAGTTGCGCTGCCTCCAGGACTTAGCCATGGGTCCAGAGGAGCAAAGGGTCCAGGCGACCCACTGGGTAGGATACACAGTATCCTACTGCAAGTCTGTATGGGCAGTTTCTCTTGGACTGGGGCCATCTCTCCGGATCCGTAAGCCACCGAGGGGACAATTCTTAGTGGCAGTGATTTACATTGGTGCGGAAAGTGGGATGTGCGTTGTGTGCGGCCGGCACGGTCCGAGCCAGCTATACACAACGCGCTTCCGGAGCGGCGAGCTCAAGCTTCCTCTCCCGCTCCCTGGGGCTTTCCTCGCACCACTGAGCCTGGCTTACGGGGTACACTCTACCGACGCGGGACGGGGCTGGGGGCGTGTTCACCCAGGCTTGGGGAGGGGGCGTTTCCACTCTGACAGCCTCCGCCTTTCCCCGCTGTTGGAGGATTCCGATCTCCAAGCAGTAATCGCCCCCTCGGTATTGATCTGAAAAGGTAAAGAAAACTATACCCCCTAAAGCTTCCCCAAATCTATGGACTCCTAATACTTTTGTGTGCTTTTAGTAATCTTTCTCCTTTAGCTTACCCTTCGTTCTCTACCACAATTCTCTTATTTGCTCCTCATTCCTAGAAAAGATTAAGCAGTGAATAGAGGGCAGCCGTGAGAAATAAACTGGAGGCTTGATGACACTTCTGAACTGTGCGGTACTCCTTTGTCTTGGCCCCCCAAAACTCCACCAGTGCCTCTCAGGTGAGCGCCAGCAGCGCCTGGGTTCCCTGGCCTGGGCAGCCAGAAGAAACTTGGCAGCTGGACTGGAGGGTACAGCTAAAGGACAGCTTTTCCATTCCAGACCATCTCAGAACGCTGCCGCCCCCTCACGCCTGTCCTGCAAAGGACAGAGCTAGAAAAAGAAAGAAAGAAAGAAAGAGAAATAGATCGTGTGCCTTGTGCCTATGTGTGACTGAAAGTGACATGGCAAGTAATGCTTGACCTGTTAGCCCACCTTAGCCCCAAGCATTGCTGGGATAAGGGAAAGTGTGGCATATGTGGGGATCCCCGGTCCCACCACCCACCCCAGGAAAGTCAAGGTAGGGGACACTCCTCAAAGGCTGGCCCCAAGGAGAAGTGCTGAAGCCACCTCCACAGGAAATTGAAAGCCTCCTTCAGCGAGTGGGAAAATTCCTGCTGAGGACCCCGCTTTGCTCAAGCATTCAAATGTGTGTCTGTTTTATTACCCCGAGTTGAAAAGGGACAAGGGCTTTAGCCTTTTTATCTGGCCATTTTATCAGCAACTACAAGTGTGTTGAGTGGTTATTATTACATAGGAGGCTTTTCAGTATGGGGTCAGTAGATCAGTCTCTTCAGACGCTGACACAGAAGCTAGGACTGGTAAGTAGGTATTATGTGCTCAGGAGTGCGAGGGGACAGGAGCAAATGGAGAAGAAAAGCAGAGGCCTTCCCCGCCAGGAGTATCGATTGGAATCCCCGCAGGGACGCCACTGAGGACCCACGAGGCAGGGCTCTGGGGGCTTAAACAAGCCCATGGCTCCACAGGGCAGCTGGTCCTGCCTGCCAGGCTCGAGCCTCCAAGAGCAGCCTGGGCACCTCCAGCTTGCCCCAACCAGGCCTCTTTTCTGTCCCTTCCTCTCCTTTTAGTTTCCCTTTCTCTTTCTCATTTTGGCCCCCTCTGGGTCTTGCCAGAGGCTCAAGCAGGCAGGGGTTTGAGAGACGTAGGAATCAGGATGTCTGATTTGGACCAGATGTTGCAGACCTCACCCTTAGGCGAAGCAAACTCTGGATCCACAGAAGCAGGTCCTTCCTCTCCTCTCCCACCTGCCTCCCCCACGCCTCCTTTGGGCCCATTGGTGGGTCCCCAGCTCAGGCTGGCATTTCAAAGGGACAAGACCCTGGGGAAACTCAGATCGCCCCAGCACTAGATTTCAGAGAAGCGGACTCCAAGAGCACGATTTCGTTGGGAAAGGGTGGCCAAGGCCGCGAGGGGTTGCAGCCGTGCCCTGGGCGGTTCTCAGGGCACGCTCCCGCAGGCAGTTTGTATTTCCGCCCTGCACGAAGCGGCTTGGACAAACTCCCGCGGGTTTGAACACTAACACTCCTGACTTAGAGCCCAAGAAGCCTCTGAACGAAGCACAGACAAGAAGAGGGAGGGACTGAAAACCCCAGGCAAAACCTGGGACTGGCGGCTCACGGAGGAAAACCAGGGCCTCCGTGGCGGGAGTGGTTCCCTCCAAAGCCCCGCAGCTAGAGCAAAGCCTCTGACGGTATGACCTGCCAAGGTTTGCGCCTCCCGAGACCCGGGCTCTGGGGAGGGCGGGGGAGGCCTGCTCGGAACCTGCCACATGTCCCGGCGGTGGACAGACACAGGGTCCTCTTCAGACAGCAACTCCCAGAGGCCAGTCTGGAGGCAACTCTGTTCAGACAGCTGATGGTCTTTCACCAACCTGCCAAGATGTTGCCTGGGCCCCCTGACGCCCGCGGCGGCAGAGCCTGCTGGGGACAGTGCGCGGCGGCTCCTGCCAGGGGCACCACGGGCCGGCGTCTCTCCTTCGGCGCCAGGAAAGTCGTGGGCTGTGCCGGCGGCCGACTGGCCTCTTCTAAGTGAAGAGGCAGGGACCTCATGGTCGGAACCCCACCGTCCCTCCTGCTGGTCCGGCTCCGGGCCCAGCTCAGGCCCTCTCTCCCCGCAGTTTAGTGCGGGGAACCGAGCCCGAGAGACCGAACACAAACCTGCGTCCGTACCAAGCACAAGATACTTTTGCCTGCTGGCTGGTCGGATTAATAACTGCAAAGCTCGCTATGTCCTTGTTTGGTCAAGTCCAGGGTGCCTGGAGAACACCCTCCTAACACGCATCAGGGTGAGCGGAAGCGGGCGGAGAAGACAGAACGCAAGGAAGGGTAGTGAAGCCGAGCGCGAGTAGCAGTCCAGGCCGCTGGGCGCCCTCGACGCGAGCGGCTGTGCATTTTATTCCAGGCTTTCCACCGTGTGGGTATGTCACTTTCTCAAACAAATGTGTATATGGAGGGAGATCGATGCTGATAATGTTTAGAAGATTAAAAGAGCATTAATGCTGGCAACAATAACGTAAACGTGTGGACCCAGATCTCATTGATCTGGAACCTGATCCGGCGGGTTTCCAGTAAGCCCGACGGCGCGCTCTTCCCAGCAAAGCGCTCGCCAGCGCCCCCGCTCCCCAGCGCCTAGTTTCCCCCGCGCTCTCGCCGCGCTGCTTTCCCTGCTCCCAGCGGGCCCACGGGTCAGGCCGCGGCTTCTCCCCGTGCGGCCCCAGCCCGCCTCTTCCCGAGGCTTCTCGGGTCGCAGAGCTCCCAGGCATCCCCGTAGTCCCCGCGCGCGCGCTCTGCGTCTGCGCTCCCCGCGGAGGGCTCTGCGGCGGACCGAGTCCGCTGCGCCGGAGGGCGCCCGAGTCCTCCCCAGCTCTGTCGTTCTCCGGGGACCGTCGCTCCCGGTCCCCATGGCCCTCGTCTGGTCAGACAGGGCCCGGGGAACGTCTTTTCTTCTTCTAAACCACCCAGGCAATTTGACCTACCTCTCGGTTTGCGGAAACGACCAAACGCAACTTGGAAACGTCTCTCCAGCTGCCATGATAACCGCGCAGCTTCCGGATCCTCGGATCCCCTCGCATTTTTCTTTGTTTTCATTAAAAGGAATCACTCACACCAGAGTGTTCGCATTCACAGACTTTCTACACTATTGCATTAAGTGGGCAATTAAACGCCGCCCCAGTGACAAAGGCCTGGGCTTCATCCCTCAGAACAGTTTGCTGTGGGCTAATTGGGTTAAACAGGGCAGAATCTTGTTTCCTGTAGGGGCGGGGGCAGTAAGGTAAGAAAATCAAACTGGGGAACCCCGTCGCACCCCTTCCCACCAGCTGGAGAGAACTTATCCTCTGAGACCCGGGATGGAAGGTTTTCTCTAAGGCACGTGCATTGACTGGAGAAGACAAATTTTGAGCTCTTCCTTCCTTCCCGCGGGGGAGTTGTCTAGACCATGCCCTACTGGCTTCCCTTGCCAAATGGTGGCTTATTCGTCCAGAAGGAACGCTAAGGTGAATTTTACCGAAAAGAATGAAAGAGCTGGGGTGGATAGTGGGGGTGGGACGAGAATTAATTTGTTCTGGTTTTATGAAACTCTAAATCCTACAAATGGGAAAAACTAAGCTTTTCCTTCAAGAGGAGGTCTCAATCTGGAAGGAAAGGAGTGTTTTCCTTCCTTCCCCAAGAATGACACGAGAAAAAGGAAGAAGGAGAGAGAAGAAGAAAAATCTTTACTGGTTCTGCTTTGAGGTGTGCCAGAGGGTGAACTGGTATTTCTTCCTGTCATTCCCAAAGATGGGGTTCATCTTCCCACTAGTGGACTTCTTAAAGAAGGGAGCTCTGATACAGCTTGATTTCTAGTCAGAATATGCCCAACGCCCTACTGGAAACTACAGTTACCTGGGTCAGGTGACCAGATAAAGAAACCAACAAGAGTGGGTAGTGTCCTTCAGGTCAGGGAGACAACAGTCCTTCTCCCCAGTGTCCCCACTGGAAGAGCTCCTAGGTTCTAGGAGGGGTGAGCGAGCTTAGACTCTCCTCCATACCCATCTTAGAATCCCAAAATAGGACAGGGATTCTGGTGAATGGTGAGGGTAAGGCAGAGGGGAAACTGACTCCCCAGATTTTGGTTCCAAGAGGAGAAATGTTTTTACTTCCTCCTAGAGCCAGTTCTAGAGGTAACAGGGCTCTGGGCAGGTCCCAAGCTCCAAACCTGAACCTGGAGGGAAGGAGAGCCTCCCTCTCTTTCTGTTTTCACCTCTTGATTTTCTGTCCGTTAGTATCTATTTCTAAAGGAATAGCAGAGGAGAGAGGCCGAAGGAAGAATGTACTGAGCTCCACCACACTATAGCTGGTGGCTGACGTTGGCAGAAATTGTCTTCAGGAAGAGTGGGATCATGTCCGGGGGATCCCTAGAGAATGAAAACCTCAGAAGAGAAGAAGAGATATTTAATTTCTGGGTTCTTGCCAAAGGAAGGGAAATGAGAAGGGAATAAATAGAAATAATTGCCTGGATAAAGGACCCTGGGGGAAAGGGTGAGTATGAAGGCACCCTGGGCCTTAAACTTTATCTACAGATTCTCTGGATTACTCTCACCCCTGACATCTCAGAGACATTTTATTATTTTCTTTTTTTTTCTTGGTCTAGGGAAAGTCACTTTCTCCAGGGGGTACTTTTCTTGGTGGGGAAAGAACTTTATGAAGAAGCCTAATGGGATCACTTAGGCTATCATGTGCAGAGCCTCCTTCAGGCGTGGGAGCACCCCCTCTTCACCCACTCTGTCCCCCTACCCTACTTCATTGCCTTTGGGAAAGGCTTTTTGTTTCCCAAGTCTCACTCAAGCCAACAACTCTGGAAAATGTGCATAGGTGCTCCTAAGTGTAGGGAGCAGGAAGGAAGGAAAACTTACTGGGTAATTCCACCCGTCTGGTGCCCGACAAGGTGCAGGATGGGCAAAGCACGAAGGCAGGCTGGCAACATGCATACACAGATAGATAGTCTTACTTGGGGAGCAGGTTTCCTAGAAGTTGTAGACATTTTTTATGGAAAGCCTCTGCACGGAAATTGCCCCCGAGGGAAGGGAGGCTCTGCGTTCCACCTTGGTGCTTTTGTCGCCATTGGAAGATCCATTACTCTTCCGTAGAATGCAGACTTTGTTTGGGTTGGAAGCACACCTCCAGTGTAATTTAATCAGCATCGGACTTTGGTTCGTATAATCAAATATACATATACTTTCTCCTGCAGGAAGAAAAATAATTTCTCTGTAACTGGTATTGACTTGAAGTCATGTAATCTCTGGAAAGCATCACATTTTTAAAGGGAAAGGTAAAATTAAGAGGAAAAGAACCCACACGTTTAGTGGTTTGCCTTGCCATTGCTAAGAGAGCCAGTTACCGTCTAAGAAAGGGCTGCTCCGATTTTAGATATTTCATTCCCACTCCCTCTGTGTAGTTAACCCCACAAATCTAGGTAGGTAGGAAAGAACAGTGACTGGCTCACAAGATCCTAGAAATCTGGGCTCTATCCTTGGGTTGAGACATCCTTGGAGGAACCTATTTTGTATTCCACAGGCAGCAGCATCAGGATCTCAGTGGGCCAGGAGCCCCTTCTTTAACGGTGAGTGGTAGCTATCGGCAGCTCACTCCTTACTCTACCCGCAGGGCCTTGAGCTTGAAGCTCTGCCCTGGAGCATCCTCCTGGAGCAAGCCCGGACTCCCCACCCCCAGGGCGAGGCTCTGGGCTTTACCCGAGTTGAGTCTGTTAGGGAATCTGTTGTAAACACAGATCCATTGATTTGCATTTGTCAGAGAGTAAAGTTAAACCAGTGAAAAGAGAAGCCCTTACCCTTTTATGCAGGGCCAGGGAAACCTTTCATATTGATCCTATTGATCCAACCTTTCCCTTTAAGGAAACCACATAGTTAAAGACCCTCGTTCAATAGATTTACCCTTCGTGCTTGTGATATTCCTTTAAGTGTTCTCATCTAGGATAGCTGGGCATTAAGCCCACACTCCAAACCAAACAAAAATGAAAAGTAGGGGGGGTTGGAGGGGAGGGGTCAGGAGGCAGAATTGTGGGAAGTGAAATTGAATCAAACTGAAATGTGTAATGAGTCGGTTGGAGATGTTTTTTTCTCATTCTTCTAAGACGACATGCAGGGTTAAGAACAAAATAGATGCATTTAGCATCTTTCTCTCTCTCTCTCTCCTTTTTTACACACACACACCACACACACAAACACAAATCTGTTTATATGCTAGAGTCGCAATGTGTCAGGAACATCATTTTCTACTATAAAATTATTTCAATCAGCCACTAGCTTGGTTCATTCCAACTGGTACTTAAAGGCAGTTAATACTTCCATAAAAATTGTTTTGGCTCATTTGTAGCAAATCAGGAATGGAATAGAACTTTCCCCAGAAATGCAACATTTTGGGTTATGTATGTGAGCATGGACACTGAAGTCACTCCAGAAGAGAAAGGGCTTGGAGTTTTGTGTTCTGATGGAAGTAGGTAGAAACCAGGCCAACAGAAGGGACACCCTTTTAAAAAAAAAATTATTTAAAGACCAGTGTAGATGGAATAGGAATTGCTAAATATTCCCCAGCATCCCTCATGTTTGCAGATATGAAAATGAAAGTCCCCTTTGTTTCCAGAACTATTGGCACAATCCATTTCATTTCTTCCTTGACCCTTTTTTGTTCTGTAAATAACATCCATTTGTGATTTTTTTCCCCAACATGGTACATGCATTATTCCTAATTGACTATCTCTTGGGTTGTGTTCGGACATTCATGTTTGTTTTCTGTGATTGAAAAATATTAATGATTCCTTAGGTGAGCTAATGTATTTATCTGCTGAGTGAGTTCAAAGGGCAGAGTTCAGCTATGGTTCAGGTTAATTGAACAGGAAGCAGTGAGCTCTCCAGGCTATGTTGAGCAAGGGTCCAGTCCCTTAAAATATCACACTCAGCAAACACACAATTTCACTGTCCTCATCCTGAAGTCTGATGTAAGAAGCTCGGATCAACTTGGATTGCCTGTTTAAAAACCCAAAGCAAAGCACAGCAACTGCAACAAAACCCTCACAGTCCCCCTCGGGGAAGAAGAGTTTTCTCATTGGCTAATTGCTTTATTGGTAGCACTGACCTGCAGAGCAGCTGCAGGGGCCTGGATGAAGGCTTAGGCCTCCTAATAATGTGCTCCATTAGAACAGGGCAAGGCATTTTTTGTTTACTCAATTGGAGCTCCCTGCAAAGTGCCATTAACCCCAGCCCAATCGTGTGTGTGCTACAAAAGCCAAAGGTCACGCCAATCAGGCTGTCGGCATAGCCAGCTTTGCCCTGGTGGGAGGGAGGGGCACTCTGCTGGCATTGCCCTCCCCACACTTGGCTCAGAGCTGTAGGCCCCTTCAGGGCTTTGACCGCAGCAAGCAGTTGCACAATTTGTTTACATTTCCCAATTGCTGAATCATGTTATTGATGATTAAACAGTTCTGATCTGAGCACCATCAATCACCCTAGGGGGGAAAAAAAATCCTTCCACTAACCCTCTCTTTTCTATTTATGTTTTGTTTGTTGTGCATTACAGTAAGTAGAATTGTGCAAACGGTGCTTATTAGCAGGAATATAGTCTGGGTAAGTGCTTGGATCAAGAGGAAGATAGACCTGCAAACATGGGTGGGACGCGATGGGGGAGTTGTTTAGCAGAAAGAAGGTTTGAGGTGGAGCCCCAGCACAGTCACAGCTCCCGTGGAGAGCACCTTGAGCTAGAGTGCCACCTGCCGGGAGTCTTCTAACCGCAACAAGCCTTGCATCCACCCCCCCCCCCCCCGCCCCCACCCCATGCTTCTAGTATGTGTCCCCTTCCTTTGCTTTACTTCTAGTGTGTGTCCCCATCCCCCGTCTCCAGACCACTACCCACATTTTCTTGAGGGACTTTTTCTTGTCTGTTGGGACTCTAGCCTCTGCCTCTCCTAATTCATCATCAAAGAGAAATCGGTGGGCCTACTGTGATGAGTGAGATGATTTGTCCACCCTGCATGTTGAGGTGATAGTCTCCTCCTGCTTGGGAGAGGAGGGATGGAGAAAGCAAAAAATATCTGTGGGAGAGAAGAGGAATGGTTATGTGTGTAGGAGAAATGGCTCAGCTGATGATGCCAGTGAGAGCTGTGCCAGCTGTAAGGTGCTCTGCAAAAGTAATGTATTGTACAAAGAAGAGGGGGTTGGAGAGAATCAGTACTGGCGAGGGAGGACATCAGGAAAGATATGCCAAATCAGCGAGCCAGAGGTGGGCCCTGTGAAATCCCCCGGGATGAGAAAAAGTGAACCTGCCGTTTTGCAATTGCAAAGAAGTGAGCCAATGAGCTAGATTTGGAGCCAAACTGTGGAGTGGGCTGTAGGTCTGTGGGCAGCAGCTGTTTCCAGACTCGCCTCACATCGATCTCGGCCCAGCGCCCCTGGCTGCCTAGCGCCTGTGGGTGGGTTGCCGCCTCCCCGCCTTAGCGCGGGCGTCAGCACCACGAACAGCGCCCCAGAGCCTGCGCGCTCGCACCACGCTCTGAGCGAGTTTCCATCTCAACCCGGAGAAGAAAGATGGGCTCTCTACTCGGGTTAAGTCTGGGCAGGACCCTGATCAGTAGCTCCAGCTCTCTAGATCTCAGCGCGCCAGACAGAAACGGGCCTCAGATTTTCCTCTGGCGCCCCGTGGCTTCCGTTCTCTGTGTGAGGTCCACGATAATAGACAGAGAGGAGGCGATGCTGAGAGGACAAAAGATGCTAAACGACCCTTTCCTTCCGAAGAGGAAGAGCATTACCTCTGTTGGGGGGCAGAGGGATTGAACTGTTTTACTCCATGTTACGACCTCGTGCAGACGCTGATGGCCATTCTTAACATGATATTTTAGCTTTGGATTTCCTTTCAAGGTTTACAGTCTGGTTGCCTCGCACACAGGTGTGCACAAATGCATGCTTTCCTCCACCCCAAACCACCCCACATGCTGACTTTTGAAAACATGGTTTTCATTATATTAAACAATATTCTCACATTGTATCAGCAGTAATGTTGCAGGGAAAGCCAACTAAGGGACATTACTACCTCCAATAAATCTTGAAGCTGGGTTTGATTTCTGGAGAGTCATCTTGGATGGGATCTCTTTAAGCACCTCTGCACCACTCCTGTGGGTGAAGGGTCAGGTCCCTTCCTCCAGACCACACAGGGTGAGAGCTAACATTAGGCACAGAGCCCCTGACTCTGACCGTTTTTAGTTAGTTGCTCTGCTTTGTGTTTTTATTCCAGAGAAAAGAGACAGGTGGGTTCTTTTGGTCTGCACGACTCATATCGCTTTGGGTTTCTGGTAAAATGGCCTTTGACTTCCCAAAGCTAATAAGAGATTTTATTTATTTATTTATTTATTTATTTATTTATTTTAGAAGAGGGGAGGGGCAGAGGAGGAGGGAGAGGGAGAGAATCTCGAGTGGACTCCATGCTGAGCATGGAGCCTGATGCAGACCTCGATCCCACAACTCCGAGATCCTGACCTGAGCGGAAAAGAAAAGCCAGATACTCAACCAACTGAGCCACCCAGGAACCCCTCCCAAAGCTAATCAGAATGTAAAACTTTTGCTTTATTTCAAGGAATTTTAGTTCAAGCCTAATTTATTGCTAAAGTGGTTCTCGGGGAGATAGGGCACAGGAACAGACTAGTGTGTCCACTTTAAAAGAAAGTCAAGGATATGATAGATGAGATTGTCCTGCCTGTGACAATTCATCTTTAAATTCCTAGTGGCTCTTGGATGAAAAGTAGGAAAATATAGCCCAAAACAAAACAAATGTGAGAGAGCATTCCCTGCCAATATTAAAAAGAAATAATTTTCTTTGTCTAAATGCCTAAAATTTTGCCCTAGAAATAAGCAGGAACATATTTAAATCAGGTCTAAGAACTGGTTTTGATAAACACTGAGTAAAGCAGTTTCTGAAAGCTGTATAATCTTTGAATTTGCAGACATGCAATTCTTAGCAGTTGGTGGGTTACACCGTCAAAACCTTTTCCAGTAAAACACGGATTTGACAGTGAGCTAAGCCTTGTTTTAGTCCATTTTAAATGGATCAGTGCATCTTATTAAAATAAGGCAGTTCACTGCAAGGGTTTGTACTTAATTACATCTCTTTTCTTGTGAGTTCTGTGTGCATTTCAAAAGATATTTCAACAAGACTGCGCTATGAATGGGACTTCTAGTCTTTTTTTATTCCAAATACTAAAAAATGAGTGAAGTAAAGAACTTTGTGCTTTTCTGAAAGAGTGTGACAGATTCCCAAATCTAAGAGGTTTTTGTTTTGTTTTGTTTTGTTTTTTTAAATCTTGGAATCAGTTGTCTCCTAACGTATACCAGAGTTCACTTCAGTTCATGTTCAAGGCACAAGAGTGGACTCTTTATTCATCCCAGTGTGCAGCCTCTCTTCCTTTCTCTTTTGTTCTTCTGAAAAGGAAGAGACTGCTTTTCTGATAGAGGCCAGTTTCTCAAGCTGATTCTGGGTGCTTGCCTCTTCTGCCTTCTCAGGACCCCAGCCTTCCCTGTGCTTTTAACCTCTCCTCTCTATTACCTTTTTCCCAATCCACATTTTTGGGCTCCAGTTTCTCTTATCTTTTTAAACAATGCACCCCTGCCCCAACAGCTGTTCTAACTTCATCTTTTCCCTCTCTTCACTTCTGGAGTTGCCTTAACTCCACGCCTTTTCTTTGTTTCCCCCCTTCAGGCCCAGCCCTCTGCAGGCTACTTCTAGCCAGCCCTGTTTACTAAACCATCTCTTACTGGTGTCACTCTTGAATTTTTTGTAGCCAAACCCAATGGACACTTCTCAGTTCTTATTTTAAATGTGGGCTTTCCTCAGCATTTGACACACTGCTGACCACCCTCATCTTTAAACCCTTTCTTCATTTGACTTCTGAAATAATACCAGACTCTCTTCTTCTCATTGTTAGTCTTCTGGCCTCTCCTTGTCAGTCTCCTTTCTGGGCTCCTCTTGCTCTGTCCATCTAGCTCAGCATTCTGACCAAGGCTATTTCATTTTTATGCTCAACATACTCATCCTGGAAGATCTCATCCATTCGGTTACCATGTCTCTCTAAGATGAGGTCTTCTCCATCGCTCTCCAGCCCTGATGTCTCTCCTAGCTCCAGGTCCTTATTTCCTTCTGCATCTGAACATCTTTGCCTGAATGCCCTCAAATTCAGTTTACCTCAAAAGGAACTCGTGTTCTTGCCTCACTCTGACCCCCTCACCACTACCACTATATGTGAGTCTTTTCTTTGATTCCCTGTCTCTTTCAGCAATACCCCTTTGTGCACACCATAAGCTGGGAAATCAATTTGGACTTTTTCCTTTTCCTCTTTCCCCTTGAGTCAACCATAATAGCCATATGGATTTTACCTCCTAAATATCTGTCTATGTCTCTTCATTCCCTGTGCTGCTGCCCTAGTTGGAGCCACCCCAACTTTAACAGCCTCCTGACTGGTCTCCCTATCTCCAGGCTTGATTTCTTCCATCCATTTTCCAACCTTAAGCCAGAGTGATTTTTCTGGAATCCAAATACAATCACATTACACCATTATTTAAAACTCTTTGTTAGCGATCTGTGACCATTGGATGAAGGTGCAGGTCCCTAAGCAGTGTGTGTCAATCCCTGTATGGACTGACTCTTGACACGTTCAGCATCATCTCACATTGCTACCCCTTCACTTTGTACTAGCCGTGCTATACTGCTGCTAGCTTGCCAAACACATCAGGCCATTCCTTTAGCCTAGAACATTTTTTTTCCTTACTCAACTAACTTGAGCTCAGTTTCAGATTTTGCCTTAGATGTCTTTGCCTCTAGAAAGCCTTCTCTAGTCTCCTAAATTGGGATGCCCTTGGACAACCCTTCCCATTGCACATAAAACATAAACAAGTATCACCTACTAATTTGTCAGTGTGTTCCTGCCAAAGATTCTAAGTTCCACAAGAGCAATAGTTGGATATATTATATAATAGGCAGCAATAAGGATCTGTGAATAAATTAATAAATACTTTTCTTTCGTATGACACTGTTTCTTCCCAGTTTATTCCCTCAAGTTAGTAGATGGCATTTAAAAAAATTTTTTTAGACTTTATTTATTTATTTGTCAGAGAGAGAGAGCACAAGCAGGGGGAGCAGCAGGCAGACGGAGAAGCAGGCTCCTCGCTGAGCAAGGAGCCCGATGCAGGACTCAATTCTAGGACCCTGGGATCATGACCTGAGCCGAAGGCAGAGGCTTAACGGACTGAGCCACCCAAGTGTCCCAAGTCAATGGCATTCGAAAAAGAATCATCTGTGTTGGTGCATCATTTCAGAGCAGTATTTCATATTTCACAATATCAAGTTCTCATCAATGTCATTTTCCCTCTAAGCTAAGATACTATAGATATGCATGAGTTTTAAGGGGAATCTCGAAGTGGGGTTAAATCTTATCCAAAATTTCATGTTGTTATCAATGAGATGAGGGAGGTAAAGTGACAATGACTAGACACTAGAATCAGAACCCATTTTACCAGTTGACAGTAGTCCTCCAAGGTAACCTACTGCAATTAGGGGGTCTTCCTTGCTATTCTGCTTGTATATTATCTTTTTTGCCATGACCATGTCTTTTTGCACACTCTTTTCCTCCTTACCCAGAATGCCTTATTTCCTGTCTCTCTCCACACCCCTTCCGGGCCACCTCAGTTCTTCCTTCTATGGATGTTGTAGCCCATTCTTTTCTCTTTCTTTCCTGAACTCTGGCTGCAATCCTCCATTCCAAAGTACTGAGCTGCTTCTTAGCTGTGCTCTCTAGACCTCTAGACCTCTCCTATATCTCCCTACAACTCTGGAGAGGAGATATGATAATATTGTAATATTATATATTATATCCCACAGCTACTGGTTCATAGCTGACCCCATTAGGCATTTTTTTTTCCAAGTGAGAGCTTCGATGGACTCTCACCTGTCTTTACGGGGTTCCCCTAATTTCCATCACTCTTGCAAGCAACAGGTGCATGTTGACTTTTATCTGGCATTTTTTCTAGCCTGATCTTCAAAAAAGGATTTTTTTTCTATACATGTTTTGGTCATTGATAGAAATTCTTGCTTACATACCACAAAATAGATTCCTATGTCAATCTGATATGAGAGATAACCTTAATATGGAGAAAACAGTACTCATGATAGCCAGTTAATAACAAGGGCTCTTCTACTTCCACACAAAACTGAATGTTTTATTTTTTTTTTTAAGATTTTGTTTATTTATTTGACAGACAGAGAGATCACAAATAGGCAGAGAGAGAGAGAGAGAGGAGGAGGAAGCAGGCTCCCTTCCAAGCAGAGAGCCCAATGTGGGACTCGATCCCAGGATCCTGAGATCATGACCTGAGCCAAAGTCAGAGGCTTAACCCACTGAGCCACTCAGGCGCCCCAAAACTGAATATTTTAGAACACTGATGCCTGCAAACACATCAGCAAATCAGAGGGACTGCTGTCCTCTTTCAAGTCATTTTAGTTACCGGTAAACTAAGTTTGCATTTCAATGGCCATTACTCCTTATACTGCAAATTCTTAGATTATTGTCTTAAATTTAACCTTTAAGGAAAAAAGCCAGAGGTCAACATTTATAGTCTCAAGTTTATGCTTTTCCTTTCTCATTTCCGTATTTTCTGGCAAACAAAATTACCTGTGATCTTTGCAACCCAGCAGTTCAAAAACTTCTGGATGTACTAGTTCTGCCTGTACAGTACAGAACTAAGTAGTCAGGAATGGGAAAAATTAACTACCTTTTTAACCTTTCATTTAACTGGATTTTTAAGATTTAAGTGGAGAAATCCTCATTTACCTTTGTAATATCCATGTAGGATTGAACAAAAAGAGATTTTATGGTTATCTCAACTTCAGTGAGAAATTGAAACTAAGAGAATTTGCTGTCCATCTTAGGTGGGATTTATTTATTGCCTTGAGATGTTTTATCTATTCTACAGTTATGGTTTTTTTTTTTTATCTCTGTATTACATGAGTAACTAAGAAGACTGAGCATATATAAACAATTTAGTGTTAACATTAACACATCCCAGACTTTTATTTTTTCTGATGCCTTTAATTGCATGCACTTCTGGGCTGCATGATAATTAGGTCTTCTCTGTAAGCAGTTAAGTGACTGTCTTTCAGGTGCCTTGCATAGCCCAACCAATTTTCCAGAGATAGGCAGAAATAGCCCTGGGGCCTGTCTAAAGACCACCCAGAAAGGGCCACACTCTTCTTTAGCTGGGACCCCATGGGCTAACGAGAAACACCACACACTCTTTTTTCCTCTCTTACGCCTGGGACCTCAGCCTCCTCCTCTGCCATCCACCCAGAGGGATCACGTTGGACCCAGCAGATGCAGAACTGTTGAACTCACTCCTCCCAGACCAGTTTTCTACCTAGAGTTTTGGACTTGGGCTTCCATAGGCAGATGCTGGAAATTCAGTTCATAAAGGCAGAGTGGGGAGTAGGTCATTGATTGAATTAGAGGGGAAAGGGAGGAAAATCTACAGGAGAAGTAGATGGACTTCTCTGCTAATAGCCATACAACTCCGGAGGCCAAGTGTTCTGCTTCCTTAGAGCTCTGAAATTCCCTGGGATAGGCATATCCCCATGTGAGCCCCAAGCTAAGAAGAGTGGGAGTCAACAGCAGGGCCTGGGAACTGTATCTACACAACCCAGATCCTTCTCTCCTGGGCTGTTGGGAAGGGTTTGGAGGCACCAAAAATTCCTTTCTCACCACCCCTTCACCCAGCTGACCTTACAGAAGCAGCAGCGGGTTAGGACAGTAGAATGAATGCTCTTTGCTTATAACTCTGCCATTTACTAGCTCTAACCTAACTGCTCTGAGTCTCGGTTTCCCCCTTTATAAAATGGGAATAATATGTCCACCTTGGAGAACAGATGTAAGTATTAGAGATGATCTCTATAAAGCAGTTGTCAGGTAACAGGCGGCTGGGCTGTCTTCAGGACTTCCCCACAGAACCACTTACTTAGAGCTGTGATCCAAAGGAGAGGTGACTTTGAATATTGAAGAGGGGGAAGGAAGGAGGTAAAGTACAAATTTTACTGAAATTCTATTACATGCTACATATCAGTTACCTCTTGCCATAACAATGCCAAGAAACAAACCATCCCCCAATTTCAACATTCAACAATAAACATTTTTTTTCTTCTCACAAATTTGCAGAATTCGGTTGATCTAGGCTGGTCCCTGCTAGGCTTGCTCATGCATCTTTGGTTCAGTTGGCTTGGTCATGGGTTTTTGGGGGGCTCTGCTCCACATGCCTCCCCTCCTTTTCTGGAGCCACTGTAGTGGTATGAGCGTGTCCATTGCGTACAGCGGTAAAGGGGAAAGCGCAAGCAATAACATCATCTGGAACATACCATTGGCGAAAGCATGTCACGTGGTTGAGCGCAGAGACAGAGGGAGGGTGCTGCATGGTTACATGGCAAGGAGCGTGAGTACAGGGAAGGGTGAACTGGAACTTTTTATTCTGCAGTCTACTTAATACCATATATTTTAGATCACTTCTAATTTTGCAAGAAGCCAATCCTATGGTAGGGATAAGATAGGATAAGAAATTTGGCAATAAATATGGCAATATCTCAGTATACTTTGTTATTTTATATTTTATACAAGTAACAACCCTATGGCCAACTTGATGGGAGCCATATATCTTTGTACCATGTCTATTTGTGGACATGCCTGACGGGTTCTCCTAGATCATAGCAGACAGGCCTCCTGAGCTTTGCTTTCCTCCATCTTCCCTTTAACACCAGTGCAGGGCCTAACCTGTAGTTATATGCACATAGTTATATGTAGCTATATATACAGAATGCTATATGATCCCCAGGGTCACGCAGCTCTAGTGTCCTAACAGAAGGTCCCCTCCAAGTAACCCACATGCACTCTATATGTATATTTTTTTAGTTTTCAAAAACATTTAATTTATTTATTTGACAGAGAGATACACAGCAAGAGAGGGAACACAAGCAGGGGGTGTGGGAGAGGGAGAAGGAGGCTTCCCACCGAGCAGGGAGCCTGATGAGAAGCTCAGTCCCAGGACCCTGGGGTCATGACCTAAGCCGAAAGCAGACACTCAACAACTGAGCCACCCAGGCACCTCCCCCTGACCTTTATTTTTAAATAAGGCTTTATTTCCCATTTTTCCTCTTTTTTTTTCCCATTAAAATAATCACCAAATATCTGATGCCTATAGAAGTTGAGGCATTCAATTTAGATCTCCATTATTCTGTGCCAACAAAATCCAAACACGGCAAACAATTTGCTTAGAGTTTGCCAACAAATATGGAAGCGATTTGGAGATGATATCCAAAAGATCAAGAGATTTGCTCATTTGTGACTCCGACAATGTCTAAGGTTTGTTTTTCTTTATCTGTTTGTTTTTAACCTTAGGTTCTCCATCTGGGGCATTATTTTTTTTTAAGACATAAGCAATGTTAAAAACACCAGACAGTTCTGTCTTGATTCTTAATGCGGGTGTTAAGAGATGCCTTCCATTAGTGAGAATGCCCTAGATAATGTGTTTATTTACATCTTCCTTCTTCTCTGCCTGTCCCCTAATGGTCTGGCACACAGAGGGCTACTTGAGCTGATTTATATGGATCTCAGTTGCTCTCATTTGTGCATACTTAATTCAGAGAGGTGATTGCATTGATTTCCGAGCCCCACTTTTCAAGACACTGTACCAACATAGATATCTCAGCTGTTCTAACTACATTGTCTGAAAAGGAAAACATTTTAAACCTTTGGAAGCAATTTTGACCAACATTTCATTGTGTTCTATATTACTTACCTAATTAAATTTCCTTCACATCAAGGTCTGTTTAAAATTAAATTGAGAAATATTTTTGAGTTCCATTGGGCAGCTAACTTTGTTTGGCCAGATTCGTTCTGCGCACGTATGAAATGGCATCCCATGAATCAATACCCAGTGTGTAGACTTCCCATAGATGGGAAAAAATGACGCCCTTATTAGGCAGACGTAGTCTCCTGTTACTATAACAAGCTGTCCCTGGCTACTGAACTTTGTAATTCCAAAATGTCCTTGCACGTTTGTGCCTGTGGCTCAGCAGGCTCATTTATTCAGATCCTAAGCATTGTGAACAAAATTCATAACTTCTTTCATGGATTACTGGAGTCCAGGGACTCCTGTGGAAAAGCTCACACTCCAACCCAAGGCAACCAGCTTCCTACGTAATCGTATCTGCACAGCCAAGAGGGTAGAATTCCAGACTAGGTTTGAAAGCAAATAGAGCGAGTGGTCTGAGGGTTCATCCCCAGTGGAAGAAGTGTGATCCTCAATGTTTTGTATCATTAGAAGCAAGAAACAGGAGAAAGGCCTTATCTCTCAGTTCCACCCACTCTGCTGCTGCCGATGAGAAAAGCAGACCCTCCTCCTCTTTTATGCTAGCTCTTCCTGAGACAGCCACTCCATTAAATTCTATGGCAAGGGAACCTGCAGTGATAAAGCTGTAATTGGAGAGCTGACACTCCATTGGCACTTCTTTAATATTTTTAAAAATAGTCCCAAAGAGGGGCGCCTGCGTAGCTCAGTCGGTTAAGCATCTGCCTTCGGCTCAGGTCATGATTTCAGGGTCCTGGGATTGAGCCCCACTTCAGGCTCTCTGCTCAGTGGAAAGTCTGAGCATTGTGAACAAAATTCATAACTTCTTTCATGGATTACTGGAGTCCAGGGACTCCTGTGGATAAGCTCACAGGTCAAAACAAGCAGCTTCTCTTTCTCTCTCCACCACCCCCACTGCCATCCCTCTCCACTGCTTGTTCTGTCTCTCTCAAAGAAACAAAATCTTGGGGAAAAAGATAGCTCCAAAGAACTGCTTTTTGCTGCACTGTTAATTAGCCTTTAAACATTTCAGACTTTCCTAGGACCTGTCAAGGTCTTCAGGTTTATCCTTATCTTGTCTTAGTCCATTCCTGCTGCTGTAACAAAATACCACCAACCAGGTAGTTTAGAAGCTGCAGAAATGTATGACTCACAGTTCCAGAGTCTGGAAGTCTAAGATTGGGGGTGGGAGGGGGGCTGTGTGCCAGCATGGTAGGGTGAGGACCCTCCTCTGGGTCCCAGACATGTCATTGTGTCCTCATGTGGACGAAGAGACGGGATCTCTCTGGGGCCTCTTGCATAAAGATACTAAGCCTGTTGGTGAAGGGCCCCATCTTCATGACTTAAGCACCTCCCAAGACCCCGCCTACCAATGCCATCAACTTTGGGGGTTAGGCTTTCAACATATGAGTTTGGGGGCCACAAGTATTCAGCCCACAGCAATCATTAAGTTACTGTGAGCCTTCAAAGAGCTAAGTCATATAGATGCTCAGAACACCCGAATGCTTGCTAATTCCGCTGTATCATTGTTACCATTGGATAATATCACCTTCTGTAAGTTCTCTGTATATCTCTAGGAGATTTGGCCGGAGTCAACAACTCTCCCGTAATTTTTGTACGTTAAGAGTGTTGCTTTGGTTAGTCATTGAGAGCACGAGCTTTGGGGCCAGACAGATCTAATTTGTGTCCCAGCTGCACCACTTACTAGTTAGCTGTGTGACCTCAGGTGAGTGATTCACTTTAGGAAGACTCAGTTACTTTCTCTGTGTAATGGGAGTAAGGTTGCTATAGGGCATCACGTGGTTGGTGTGCAGGCTGAGGGAGAACTGCTTAGCGCTACACTTATCACACTTACCTCTTGCTTGCTGCACACCGCAGAGGCCATCCCATTTGGCAGGGACACATCTGTTCTTCGGCATAACCTCTGCATCATTTTCACTGGTGGAATCTGTGATGAGAGGGATGGCCAGACAGTGCCCTGGTATTAGGATACGCTCCGCTCAGACTGATGCGACACAGAGCAGTACTGTTGATTCTTCCTCCCCGCCCCTCCTCCCTCACCCCTGTGTCCTTTTAAGGCTCAACAATTCTGGACACTTCGTGAAGCTCATGCCCAACACAGAGAAGTCGGCTCAGCACGTAGTAGGTCCTCACTGAATCCTTACCACCTTATGTTGGGATAAAGTCCATTTTGGTGTGACATGCGCTGAGCACAAACTCTGTCTGATAGAACATTACGATTTTCCATATGGAAATCGCAGCCCAGCCCACAAGACTCAGCCGTCTCATATCTTCATCATGATCACAAGCTGGGGGTCCTATCACAAAGTCATTTTCTCAGACACCCAGGTGAGTATGAAGCTAAGAGTGCTGGGAATGGTTCCCTCTTTAACATCTTTCTTCTTTCGACATGTTCAGACCCCACCTCCTTTTCGTGGTCCCCAAATCATTCTTTGTGCATTCAGTTGTGCTCTCGCCTGACTCTGTGACGAGCTCCTGTTTTGGTTCCCACCATCGTCTTTACTCCCAAGCCAGGAGGCTTAACAAGAAAAGCAAGGAATCTCGCAGCCACCCCACCGTTGTCTTTTCTGAAGTAGCAATTTTTTTGCTCATAGAAGATTTCAAAGCCATGGGCCTCTGAATGCTCAACACGCAAGTCTATTTAAACAGTCTCGAGAATCCTTTCCTGACCCCAAATTACTCCCAGGCATTAATTGTCCTAGTGGTTTTATGGCCACATTATTTCATATTCATTAGTGTTTTCATGAAAAATTATAACGCTAATTAGAGCAGCTTCCAGTTAATTCACTTGGTGATTCATCTGCTCTCCCTCTCGGTGTTCTGCATGTGGTCATCTCGGAGAACGCATCCGAGGGGGTAATTGCAGCTCTATTCCCTGAGTGATCGCCTAATGCCATTAGTTCTGATCCACAGACACATCTTGAGCGGCTCTGATGGGGTCTAGTTCCAGCTGCACCCGGTGCCTGCCCTTGGATGCAGGGAGGCAGGCAAGTCTGCGGGGAGGACTGGTCTTCCCTAGGGGAGGAGGGACGGGCTTCCGAGGATGGAGTGGGGGCAGAGCTTTTTGGTGGGAGGTGAGCATCATTTGAAACTCTGCTAGAACCTAACGTATGGATAGGATAGTACCCAGAGAAATCCGCCTTTCTCAAAGGCAAGCAAATTCTCTTCCGTTCTCACGGATGTGTGGGCAGGCACCGGCTACACTCTGGAAGCCTGCTTCCCACTCAGAGTTCTGATGCCAATTGTTTTCAGTAAAAGTTCATTGGACCTCATACCCGTTAGGATGGCAGCTATCAAAAAACAAAAACAGGGGCGCCTGGGTGGCTCAGCGGGTTAAAGCCTCTGCTTTCAGCTCAGGTCATGATCCCAGGGTCCTGGGATCGAGCCCCACATCGGGCTCTCTGCTCAGCAGGGAGCCTGATTCCTCCTCTCTCTCTCTCTCTGTCTGCCTCTCTGCCTACTTGTGATCTCTGTCTGTCAAATAAATAAATAAATCTTAAAAAAAAAAAAAAACCGAGAAAATAACAAGCAACAGATGTGGAGAAATTGGAAACCTGTGAAACCTGTGCACCATTGGTGGGAATGTAAAATGATGCAGCCTCTATGGAAAATAAAAAAATATGGTAGTTCCTTAAAAACTAAAAATAAAATGACCATATGATCCAGCAATACCAGTTCTGGCTTCAGACCTGAAGGAGTTGCGGCAGGGTCTCTAAGAGAGATTTGTATACCCGTGTTCATAACAGCATTATTCGCAGTAGTCAAAGGTGGGTACCACCAAATGTCCATCAGCAGATGAATAGATGGGGTGCCTGGGTGGCTCAGTAAGTTTAGCATCTGCCTTTGGATCGGGTCATAATCCCAGGGTCCTGGGATGGAGCCCCACATCAGGCTGTCTGCTCAGCGGAGAGTCTGCTTCTCCTTTGCCCCTCCCCCTGCCATGATCTCTCTCTCCCTCCTCCTCTTTCAAATAAATAAATAAAATCTTCTAAAAAATATATAGATAAATAAGATGTAGGATATACATAAAATGGGGTAATATTCAGCCTTAGGGAGGAGGGAACATCTGACAAGGTTCTGGATGAACCTTGAGGACATTATACTAAGTGAAATAAGCCAGTCATAAAAAGACAGATACTGGTGACTTCATTTATATGAGGTATCTAAAGTCATCAAATTCATAAAAACAATGAGAGACATGGTGGTTGCCAGGGGCTGGGGAGAGGAGGAAGGCCAGGTTGTTGTTCAACAGATCAAGAGTTTCCCGTCTTACAAGATGAAAAAGTTTTGGCAGTTGCTTGCACAATAATGTGAATATGTTAGACACTAATGAACTGTACACTTAAAAGTGGTTAAGGTGGTCAATTTTGTTATGTGTATTTTAGCACAATTTAAAAAAAATAGATGGTCATTTATATTGTAGTGCTTTCTTAATCATAAAAATTAGCAGAAAAATAGAAAATCTAAAATGTTCCACCACCCAAAGACAGCCATAATAATACTTTGCTTTTATTAAATTTATTTTTTAGTTACTTAGGTAATGCATCAAAACATTCTCTGTGTAAAAATCAAAACCTTCATGATCAAGATGAAGTCTCCTTTGCTCACCTCCTGTAATCCCAGTCTCTTTTTTTTTAAAAAAAGATTTTATTTATTTATTTGACAGACAGAGATCACAGGTAGGCAGAGAGCTAGGCGGGAGGTGGGGAGCAGGTTCCCCGCTGAGCAGAGATCCCAATGCGGGGCTCGATCCCAGGACCCTGAGATCATGACCTGAGCCGAAAGCAGAGGCTTTAACCCACTGAGCCACCCAGGTGCTCTCCAGTCTCTTTTTAAAATTAATTTATTTATTTTAGAGAGTGTGAACATGTGTGAGCAGGAGGAGTAGCAGAGGGAGAGAGGGAACCTCAAGCAGACTCCATGCTCCTTTTTTTGTTTTTAATTAATTCATCTATTTTAGAGAGAGAGAGAACACAAGCAGGGATAGGAGGAGACGAGAACACAAGGCAGAGGGAGAGAGAGGGAGAGAACCTCAAGCAGACCCCAGGCTGAGTGTGGAGCCCAAGGCGGGGCTCAATCTCATAACCCTAAGATCATGACCTGAGCTGAAACCAAGAGTCAGACACTCAACTGACTTTGCCACTAAGCAGCCCTTCCGGTCTATCTATCACTGCCCACTATGGACACTCTTATAGCTACAGTGGTGTCTGCCAATCCAGGTGCTTCCAATGTGTTTATTTACGGAGGCTGGTACCCACAGAAATGTTTATCTCCGTGGTTTGTGCGGTGTTCTGCTTTAGCACGAGTCCCGTGGCACAGCACACGCCATTCTGAAGCTTGCCGCTTTCATTCAGTGGTTTCTATGTGTAACTGAGATCCACCCAACCCAGATCTGCTGCACTGTACCCCATGGCATGGCTGTTTTCATTTCCTTAGCCACTCCTGTACAGATGGACAGTTGGACTGTCCATGTTGTGCTGTTGGCGGGATTTTCTGGGCAGTGTTGAGTGAACAGCCTTGTGCACACGTCCCTGGGTGTGTGAGCGAGTACTCCCCAGGGCACACACTGAGAGCTGGAGTGCTAGGTGGTGGAGAAGCACATGTTTGAATTTTGATAGAGATGACCAAACCGAGCAATGCGGGAAAACACCTGTTTCCCCCACACTTGAAAACAGTTCATATATTGTCCATCCTTCCTTTTGTTTTTTTTTTTCATCCTTATTGGGTAAAAATGACATTTTGTGTTGTTCTAATTTACATGTTCATCATTTCTTTCTGGTGAGCCTGAATATTTTCACAGACCTACTGGTTATATATATCTCTTTCTCTGAAAATGTTCTGTTCACGTGCTTTGCCCATTTTTTAATTTGCTGATTTGTTTTTCTTTTCTTTTTATTTCTTTTTTTTTTTTTGTACTTCTTTTGATTCTGAGTGCTGATACTCCTTTGTTTTATATACTGCCAACATTTTCTCCCAAACTCTTTATGTTTTGAAGTTTAATCAGGTTTCTTTTCACTTTCATGTGATCAAATTAACCTTTATGTGTTGTTCTTTTTTATACATTTTGCTTCTTAGGTAATTTTTAAACATTTGGCTCTTTATTTTTTTAAGACTTTTTTTCTACAAGAGTTTTCGGTTTACAGCATTTAATAAAGAGGAGGCTACAGAGAATTCCCATATAGCTCCTGCCCCCCACGTGCACCGTCTATCCTGCTATCAACATCCTACACCAGAACAGTACACTTTTTTTGTTTTGTTTTGTTTAGTAGAAGGAACCTGAATTGACATATCATAATCACTCAAGCTCATAGTTTTCCTTGGTGTTCACTCTTGGTGTTGTACATTCTGTGGGTTTGGACAAATGTCTAATGCCACATATCCATTATTATCACACACAGTATTTTCACTGCCCTAAAGCTCCTATGTGCCGTGCCTGTTCATCTCTTCCCTTCCCTTCCCCAGGTAGTCAGTGATCTTTTTATCATCTCCATAGTTTTCCCTTTTCCAGAACGTCAGGTAGTTGGAATCCCACAATATGTAGCCTTTTCAGATTGGCTTCCTTCTCTTAGAGATAAGCACTTAAGAGTCCTCCATGTCTTCTCATGGCATGATAGTTCCTTTCATTTTCATGCTAAATAATAAACATTCCACTGTCTGGATGGACCAGAGTTTATTCACCCACTCACTTGCTGAGGGACATCTTGGTTGTTTCTGAGTTTTGGCACTTACAAGTAACACTGCCCTAAACATCTGTGTGCGAGAGTTTGTGCGGATGTGGTTGTCAACACTTTCGGGTAAATACCAGGGAGCCCAATTTCTGGATCATATGGTAAGAGTATGTTCAGTTTTGTGAGAAACTGCCCAACTGTCTTCTGAAGTAACTACTATTTTGCATTCCTTCCAGCAATGCGTAAGAGTTGCTGATACTCCACGTCCTTGCCAGCATTTGATGTCCATGCTCTGGACTGACGTTAGAATTTTGGTTATTCTCATGGGTGTGTGGTGGTAATCAGAGTGTTGTCTTAATTTACATATTTCCCTGCTGACATATGGGGCATCTTTTCATATGCTTATTTGCCATTTGCCATCTGTGTAACTTCTTTGGTGAGGTCTCTGTTAAGGTCATTGGCCCATTTTTTAAATTGGAATGTTTCTTTTCTTGTTGAGGGTGTTTTTGGTTTTGTTTTTGTGGGGGTTTTAAGAGTACTTCGTATATTTTGGATAACAATTCTTTATGACATGTGTCTTTAGCAAATATTTTCTCCCAATTTGTGGCTTGTCTTCTAATTCTTTCAATGTTAGCTTTTGCAGAGCAGAAATTTTTAATTTTCATGAAGTCTAGCTTATCCATTATTTCTTTCATACATTGTGTCTTCAGTGTCATCTCTAAAAAGATACCACCACATTCAAGGTCATCTCAGTTTTCTCCTTAGTTACCTTCTAGTTTTATATGTAGGTCTCTGATTCATTTTTGGTCAGTTTTTGTGCTTGTGGATGTTATGTCTATGTCTGCATTCTTTTTTTTTTTTTTTTTAATGTGTGGATATCCAGATGTTCCAGCCCATTTCTTGAAGAGACTATCTTTGCTCCATTGTATCTGTTGACTGTAATCATGGGGGTTCATTTTTAGGCTCTCTATTCTGTCCTAGTGGTCTGTTTGTCATTCTTTCACCAACACCACACTGTTTGGACTACTGTAGCTTCTTCTTTTTTTTTTTTTTAAGATTTTATTTATTTATTTGACCGAGAGAGAGATCACAAGTAGGCAGAGAGGCAGGCGGAGAGAGAGGAGGAAGCAGGCTCCCTGCTGAACAGAGAGCCCAATGCGGGGCTCCATCCCAAGACCCTGGCTGGGATCATGACTTGAGCTGAAGGCAGAGGCTCAACCCACTGAGCCACCCCGGGGTCCCTGGACTACTGTAGCTTTATAGGAAGACTCAAGGTCATGTAGTGTCCGCCCTCCAACTTTGTTCTCTTCAAGTTGGTGTTGGCTATTCTGGGTCTTTGTCTCTCTGTATAAACTTTAGAATCAGTTTGTCAATATCCATAAAAAAATAAATTACTGGGATTGATTGGGATTGCGCCGACTCTATAGTTCCAAGTCGGGAAGAACTGACCTCTTGACAGTAGTGAATCCTCCTATCCATGAACATGAAATACCTGTCCATTTACTTAGTTCTTAGATTTTGTTCATCAAAATCTGTGCTTTTTCTTATAGATCTTGTGTGTGTGTGTGTGTGTGTGTGTGTGTGTGTGTGTGTGTCTGTGTGTGTCTGTCTGTCACTTCTCAGCCTTTTGGCTAAGATCAAGTGTAGTATATATTAGATTTATACCTAAGTATAAATTTCAACTTCTTCCAACTCTTCAACTCTTTTGGATGCTTATATAAATAGTATTATGTTCTTAATTTGAAATTCCACTTACTCATTATTGGTGTATGGGAAAGCGATTGACTTTTGTATATTAACCTGCATCCTGCAGCCTCATTCTAATTGCTGTTCGTTCCAGGAGTTTTCGTTTTGGGGGTTTGTTTTTTGTTTTGTTTTGATTCTTTGGGATTTTCGGCAGAGATGAACATGTTACCTATAAACGGACTCTTATGTCCTCCTTCACAATCTGTATACCTTTTACTTCCTTTCTTGCTTTACTGCATTAGCAAGGACTTCCAGGATAGTGTTGAAAAGGAGCGGTGAGAGGGGCCGCTCGCCTTGTCTCCTCCCTCGTACCGCATCTTAGTGGGAAAGCTTCAAGTTTCTTACCATTAAGTGTGCTGATAGCTTTACTCTTTCTTTGTTAGAAATTTCTTTTTGTAAATGATGTGACGTTGGTGTCTATTTTTTTCCTTGAACGGATAACCACTTAATCCATCACTAGTTTCTGAACAATTCATCCCTTTCTTAGACTTTGAAATACCGTATTCTCTTTACATGTATTAAATTCTTCTATATACTTGGGTCTGTTTCTGAACTCTATTCTCTACTATTGATCTATCAATTCCCATGTCAGCATCACACTACATAAATTATTTTTGTTTTATAAAGTCTTGAGATCTGGTAAAGCATGTTTTACCTCTTCATCTTTTGTTTCTGCATTTTCCTAGCCTTTCCTGCCCTTTCATTCTCCCAAGAATTATAGAATCAGTTTCAATTTATTTATTATTTTGACATTTCCAATTATATATAAGGCATAGAGTTCACTTCTCCAAATTTTTGTTTGTATTTTCATTAAGAAAAGTTTTAGCTTTGGTCTTTCCATTTTTTTGCTAATAGTTATTCCCAGGTACTTGTATTATTGTAAATTTCTCTTTCTGGTGCATTTTCTAATAGGTTATGTCTGGTGTACAGAAAACCTATTGCTTTTTAAAATGTATTAATATAAAAGAAAACATGTATACAAGGAGTGATGAAACATAAATAGATTGCTTAGTAAATCATTGTAAAGCAGATTGAATATTGCCAGTATATGATAGCATCTACAACAAGACGGTCTATACAGGAGGAAGAATTTCTGGGTCATAGGACATGTGTATGTTCAACCTTATGAGATGCTGTCAAATAGTTTCCTAAAACGTTGTACCAATTTACAGTCCCACCAGCAGTGCCGGAGAGTTCTCATAGCCTTGCCAGCACTTAGTTTACATTTAAGCCATTTGGATGGATGTGTAATGTTGTTTTTAATTTGTAATTTTTGGATGACTAATAATTGTGCCTTTTTGTATAATTACTGGAAATTTGATTTCTTCTTCTGGTGAGTGCCTGTTCAAGTCTTTGCCTGTTTTTCTATTGAGATGTCTGACATTTTTTTATTGCTTTCCAAGAGATTTTCTGTATTCTGGCTTCGGGCCCTTTGTCTGTCTTATGTGCTGCAAATATCCATGGCCCTCTTTGACTCTACCTTTCTCTCTTTTCTTCCTTTTATTCTCTTATTCGTGTCTTTTGATATGCAGATTTCTTAATTTTAATATGTTCTAATTGGTGAATCTTTTCCCTTTTGGTTAGTACTTTTTGAGTCTTAAGAAATCTGTCCCATGATTATGAGAATAGGACCTTATATATTACCTACTATAAGCCTTATTGTTTTGCCATTAACATGAAGGTCTGTGATCTGTGCAGAACTTATTCTTAACCCCTATGGGAAGGTAGGGGTTAAGAATTAAGCCCTGCCCCAATGCCTATCCAGTTATCCCAGCTCCATTATTGGAAAGAACACACTCTCTTTATATTCTGCAGCGGCATTGTCATTAAACAGCACTTGTCATTAAATCGAGTGTCATTAAATCTCGTTGTTAAATCAAGTGTCTATATGTGCATGGATCTGTTTGTGGGCTTTGTCTTCTCTTCCACTGGTCTAGTTATTTGTCCTTATCCCAGTACCACGCCGTGATAGACTTATTAAAGGTCTTGATGGTTGATACAGCAAGTCTTCCTATCTTTTTCTTTTTAGCGAGACTAGCTTGACCATCCTTTGATTTTTTTGCATTCTCATAAAGATTACAGAATCAGCTTGTCAAATCCCCAAAACTGAAAGGCAAGAAAGGAGAAAAGGAGGAATGGAGAGCCAACAGCTGGGACTTTCCTTAGAGATTTGATTGAATCTATAGCTCAGCATGGAGAGAATTAAACTCTATAATATTGAGTAATGGGATATTGAGTATAATATTATTTAGATATTCTTTAATTTCTCCAACAAAGCTTATAGTTTTCTCTGTCAAAATTTTGCACACCTATCATTAGATTTAGTGCTACATACTTGATGTTTTGATCCTGTTATAAGTGGTATTTTTCATTTTCTGTGTGATATGTTATAGAGGATTTTTGTCTACTGATACTGAGTCCATGAACCTTGCTAAATGTTCATATTAATTTTAATAGTTTATCTGTTTACTAGTAATTTCAGCATTAAGGCTCTTGGGTTCTCTGGGTTTAAAACAAATCATACTAACTTATAACTAGTGTTCTGTTATAACTAGAAGCAGTGTGGGTAGCTGTTAGGTACAAGGAGTCTGGAATCTGACCACCTGACTTTGTATCCAGCTCCTTTACTCACTCTGTAACCTTCAGTAATTTGCTTTATTTTCTGTGACTCAGTGTCATTCACTGCAAACTCCCTCATAGGTTGATTGTAAAAATTAAATGAGTTAATACCTTCCAAATAATGCCTATCAAACAACGAGCACTCAAATTATATAGACATCTGTCATTAATTAGTTTCATTCCTGTCTAAATTTTCCCTCATCTGTTTTTTTCTTATTCTCACTGCATTGATCACATTCTCAGCACAATACTGGATAGTAGTGGTGCTTTCAGGCCTCACCTGAACACTCGGAGGCATTTCCTTCTAGTTTTTTTCTTCTTGTTGTAGACATAGTTGTTTTCTTTTTTGTCTATTTGACATACATGAAGTATGTTTTTAAGATTTTATTTATTTATTTGACAGAGATCACAAGTAGGCAGAGGCAGGCAGAGAGAGGGGAGGAAGCAGGCTCCCTGCCGAGCAGAGAACCCGACGTAGGGCTTGATCCCAGGACCCTGAGATCATGACTCGAGCCAAAGGCAGAGGCTTTAACCCACTGAGCTACCGAGGTGCCCCCCGAAATCATTTTTAACTGGACTTATGAATCTGGTGTTTCACTCGGAAAGAGGGAACTACTTCTCCAGAGGATTTTTTTTATTCAAACTATATACTTCAAATAATGAAAAACATTAATAATGACATTATTTGTTTGTAAACATTACTGAGATCCTGTTGGAAAAGGAGACAGGTTCATTGCTGTAGGCTTTCCCGAGGCGACCTTTGTTCATGTAAGGATATTCCTTCGGATGTTTGGGTTGAGTTCAGGGGTATTCATAGCCACATGGGGCTGTTAGCCAATTCTTTTTTGAGGGCAATAAACATTCTTGAGCTTTTAATTCTGATCATATACCAAGTAAGCTAGAGTGTGTCTTCAGTTATTTTTCTTTTCATCACGTCTGTAGACACCCTTTTCTGAGTCCGTCTGTGCCTGAGAATGTCTCCCTACAGGCAAGGACTGACAGAAATTCTAGCATTGCAACTACCCCGTCAGTGTTGCTCTGTGCTTTCTCCAGTGCTGTGTATTTCTCATTCTCCTGCAAGTTTTTATCTTTCTCACCTCGTCATACTTTTTTTTTCTTTAATTACATACTGTTACTTAGAGAGTTCTGTTTTCTTAACTGTTTTCTGTTTGTTTCATAGAAACCATCTCCTTTTACATCATATTGAGATACCACATGATACTCTAAAACACTCTTTAAGTTTCTATAAGATATTATCAGAAGAATTTCCTCTGATTCATTCTCAAATGAGAAAAACCCCATCAGGCCCGATGTGGTTAACAGAAACGGTGTGTGTTTTCCTGACGGCATCCTTCCTGGAGGTCCGTGGACTCACCCTCTGAGACCGGCACGGAAGGGCCAACGGACACACCTACCCGGCTCCTACCATCCGCCCAGCTTTCTTCTCGTTTGGCTCTGCTGGACCGCCTTGGATTCAGCTCTGCTTGCTGAAAAGACCGTCCGTGCATCCGTCCCCACGCCCCGCACCCCAGCCCCCGTGTTCCCATATCCCGCACCGCTCCTCCTGTCCTGGCTCGCCTAGAGCACCTTCGGAGACTCAGCCTTCCACGCTGTGACCTACCACTGCTGGTGCTTCTCTTCCGCCCCCTGCCCCCAGGTTGTCTCCCCTGATCATTTCCTGAGAGTTCCAGTTCTCAATGAGTAGGTGAGGGGAGTGGAAAGCACTGTTTCAGGACGGACCTACCAGGACAAGTGCTGGCTGCTTGATTTGAATTTCCGAACAACTGGGGGAAACAGGTTTTGGGTTTTTTTGTGTTTTGTTTTGTTTTTCCAATTCAGATCTTATTTTTCAGCCTAGTTGCACTGGCCTTGTGTTGAGTTGATCGACTGCAGGCCTGGCTTTCAGTTGGGCGAGTTTTACCTCCTGCTCTCGGTTTTCTGAGATGATTTTAATGGGAAGTTGGGAGCCGCTTCACTGGCTCCCTTAGCCATTTTCAGCCAGACGTTTCTACCCAGAATGAAGTGTTCGTTTGAGCAACTCACGACTTCCTAGATAGCCTGCAGGAATGCAGCCGTGCTGCAGAAGGAAAGCTCTTCCTTTGTCATCAGCAGAGTTAATCACCAGAAATTATCATTTCAAAGGCCAAGTGCCCCCAAAAGATTTATTCTAATAGCCAGCTGGGAAAGGAAAGTCCTACTGGAGTAGAAGTGAGAGAATCTGGCTTCTCCGGGCTCCCCACAGACTAGCTGTGCTCAGTCGTGGGCTACGCGTGGCCCGTCTGAGAGCCTCACACTGCCCCATCCAGGATAAAGAACGGGACCACGTAGTCTCTAAAGCCTTGCCGTTCCGGCCCTCGGTGGTTTTCCCAGCTGTCCTGAAACATCCGCTGTTAGAAACTTGGTCCCTTCTGCACTCAGAGCTTCTGCTAAAAGGGAAGCAGAAGCTGAAGGTGCACACGCCCGAGCTCTGGGGGGCACAGAACCTGCTTTTAGGAGCAGCTGGGGAGCGCAGGGCTGCGGGACGGGCCAAGGGCTGGCGCCCTCCTTCCAAGATTCACCTTCTGGGGCCACCTGGGCCTTTTTCTGGCTCTCTACAAAAGTTGTCAGGCATCCGAGGACCCCTGTTTCCTGACTCCCCTCCAGTGCCTTTGTATTGAAGGTAAAAGACAAGACAGGACATAAAACCTGTTTCCTTCAGAGAATGTCTTTGAGGTGCAGGAAACAAGAGCGGCAGCTGGCTGACTGCCTTTCAGTTGACAATAGATGGACATCAGCGAGTGGCTCTGTCGTTTGTCATGATAACCCTCCCAACACCCAAGCCAAGGCAGGGGCACGGGATAGAGGCGAAGTGGAGGCTTTCCTTTCTTTCTTTCTTTCTTTCTTTCTTTCTTTCTTTCTTTTTTTCTTTCTTTCTTTTAAGATTTTAATTATTTGACAGAGAGAGAGAGATCACAAGTAGGCAGAGAGACAGGCCGAGAGAAAGGGAAGCAGGCTCCCCCCAAAGCAGAGAGCCCGATGCAGGGCTCGATCCCAGAAACCTGAGATCATGACCTTGAGCCGAAAGCAGAAACTTAACCCACTGAGCCACCCCAGCGCCCTAGAGATTTATCATGTATCATCCACGTTTCCAGACGGGAAGAGGGTACTGCAGGGATACCCAGGTGGACAGAAATTTGCCCCACCTCTGGAGTGAAGCCGCAGGGGTGGCTCAGGTACTCGGCGGTGACTCCAAACCTCCTGGGACTGCTGGCATTTCTGCATTTTGGACATGACTCCTTCCGGAGGGGTCTCCTGAATAAGGGGTGTCTGTGTGTGCTCACGTGGGCACGGCCCCCGTGCTCTGTCGATGCTTCTCACCCTGCTCCCTCTCTCTCCCTCTCTCTCCCTCTCTCTCTGTCTACCCTTCCCCACCCCCACTACCCCATCCCCACCTCATATTTGCTCTAAGAAGCCAGGGAACAGCTTTCTCCCTGCCGTGTAGTCCTTCAACCTGGACTGCCAGGCCTGTCCAGGAAAATCTGCCAAATGGTTTAGAGGGTTTTCTCGCCAGGGTTCTATCTGCACTCCCAGTTCGAAGGCTGGAACCCAACAGCCAAGAGTGACTCCGAGTCCATTTGTGTGGCGGGTCCTCCCTGTCTCTGCTCTTGGCCTCTCCCATAGATGGCAGTCTGGATGTCACTGGCTCCACGGTCTGAGTGGACTGGCATCTGATCCGTGAGGAAAGCCAGCTCCCAACCTGGAGATAAAGCCATTAAGTTTCTCGTCTGATTCAGGCCAGGGACATTTGCAGAAACCAGAGTGAAGTTAGAGTTGAGCTCTCAGGGGCCAAGTTCACCTTATTGGCTCTGTAGTGATCAGGACCAAGGTCAGGAATCAGAGGGAGGCAGGGAAAACTGCAAAGCATTTAAGTGCAAACTGTTTATAGTTTCCAAATTTTAGACGGCGCCCAATAATTCAGTGATTTGAGGAGCTCGTGTCCCCTGCAACCCCCCCCCCCCCCATCAAGCCCTCCCACCTCACAGGTCTGTGCCACTCCGGCCCTCAGGGGACAATGTGTAGAGCTGGAGCCCTCAGCCGTGTGCGTCAGACCCCTCTTCTCCCTGTCCCTGCAGCAATGTGCCAGCTCATAGTCTTTGCGGTCTGAGAAGTCTGCATTGCTAAGACTTCCCAGCATTGATGGCTTTTGGAACATTAAATATGTACCATCAGAGTATGTAGCGTCTCTATTCTTGCTTCCCTCTTTGAATGTGGGGGAGCCTGTTATTGCTTTCAAAGCTCTTGGAGATCTGCATATCCTTAGTTCCAAAGACAGGGGACCCTCCTGGACCTCCTCAGAGCAAGGAGGTAAGTGGAGTCTATCTCCTTCTTCCCTGCACCCCACAGGTCTCTCTGACTTATTTCACTTAGGATAATACTCTCTAGGGCCATCCATGTCACTGCAAATGGCAAAATTTCATTCTTTTTTATGGCAGAGTAATATTCCATTGTGTATATCCATCACATCTTCTTTATCCATTCATCGGTCAGTGGACACTTGGGCTGTTTCCATTTGTCTGTTGTGGATAACGCCACTGTAAACACTGGGGTGTGAGCATCCTTTTGAAGGAGTATTTTTGTATCCTTTGATTAAATACCTAGTAGTGCAGTTGGTAGCTCGTAAGGTAGTAATATTTTCAACTTTTTGAGGAACCTCCATACTGTTTCCCTGCGTGGCTGCACCAGTTTGCCTTCTGGCCAACAGTGCAGTAGGGTTCCCCTTTCTCTGCAGCCTCGCCAACACTCGCTGCTCCTTGTGTTGTCGATCTGAGCCCTCCTGACAGGTGTGAGGTGGTATCTCATCGTGGTTTTGATTTGCATTTCCATGAGGATCAGTGATGTTGAGCATCTTTTCATGCGTCTGATTTCACTCCTATGTGGAATTTAAGAAACAAAACAAAGGAGCAAAGGGAAAAAGGAGAGAGAGAGGCAAACCAAAAAATAGACTCTTAACTACAGAAATGATTGCCCGGGGGAGGTGGGCAGGAGGATGTGATGGGGATGCAGGGGTGCTCTGGTCGTGATGAGCACGGAGTCGTGCGTGGAAGTGTTGGATCAATATATTGTACACCTGAAACTAATATCACACTGTATGTTAACTCACTGGAGTTCAAATAAAAACTTAAAAAGGAAAACCCATAGGTTTCTTGGAACAAGGTTGGAGCTATGTATATGAACTTACGTTTGTCGTTGGTTTTTCCTGCACAACCCAGGTGGTTTTTCCAGCACAGCTCCAGCCCTGGTCTGTGTGTTCCCTCAGCCCTGGTGTGTGTGTTCGGTCCTTGCTAGAGAGTCGCTCTCCCACTTTGCACAAGCCCTCCTAAGTGGGCAGCTTCAGGCTCTCCATCTGAAAGAGGACATTGATTCTCCTTAGCAGATTTTCCAAACCCGTATACTTACTTGGAGGTCAAGTGACCGTTGACAAGTGCACACCCCCATGACTTCCTCCTATACCCCCACCCTGGCAAGATCACATTGAACTATTCAGGGAAAGTTTTTACTGAATACAAGGAGAACATGACCCTTCTGCATTATTTATTAGGGGCTAACAATACCCATCATATATAGAATGTATTTGGAAATAAATTCATGATGTTAAGAAACAGCAGTGGTCCCAAGCTTATTAGGATCTCTGACACATACATGAAAACACATCATGGTCTTTTTTTTTTTTTTAAGATTTTATTTATCTATTTGACAAAGATCACAAGTAGGCAGAGAGGCAGGCGGGGGAGGGGGAAGCAGGCTCCCTGCTGAGCAAAGAGCCTGATGCGGGGCTCGATCCCAGAACCCCGATATCATGACCTGAGCCCAAGGCAGAGGCTTAACCCACGGAGCCGCCCAGGCGCCCCACACATCACGGTCTTACCTTTCCTGTGAGGCTGGGAATTGACCATGAGACAACTTCACAATGAAAACAAATATCTTTAACCTTTTATTTGCCATTAGCTCTCTGGGCAGTACATCTACCATTGAGTAAGTCTTGGAAAACCATTTGAAATTATGAATTCCTAAACTTAACTTCTAATTTTTTAAAGATTTATTTATTTTTGAGAGAGAGCGAGCATGGGTGGGGAGGGGCAGAGGGAGAGGGAATCTTAAGCAGATTCTGCACTGAGCGCAGAGCCTGGCTCAGGGCTCAATCTCATGGTCCTGAGATCATGACCGGAGCCGGAATCAAGAGTCAGACACTTAACTGACTGTGCTACCCAGATGCCCCTAACCTTACCTTCTTATACACCTTTTTTCTTCCTTTTCTATGAAGGGAGAAAGAATATTTACATTTACTAAGCACCTACTGTGTTCCAAGTGCTACACCTGGCCTCCTGATGTCCGCAGTGGTGGGCATTCCTACCCCCATTTTAGGCATGAGGTAGATGAGGAAACGGAGACTCAAGGTCATGCAGCCGAGAACCAGGTCTCCATTTCAAGTGGAGACTTCTTATCCGACATTTCACTTTCCCTGGGCAGGAATGCCAAGGTTTTTTCCCTTGGCTTCTGTATCTATCACCACAACAATGCTACATAATGCGAAACCACAAAACCAGGAGCATAAAGCCATCAATGTTTATTTTTGCTGTGGTCTGTGGATCAGCTGGGCGGTTCGGCTGCTCGGGGCCCCCGCTGGGGTGGTCTCAGCCCCACTCCCTCCTGCACCTGCAGTCCGCTGACCCGGGTGGGTCTGGGCTTGTTGCGTAGCCAACAGGCAGAGTTCCAAGAGCATGAGCAAAGCGCATGGCTTCTTGAGGCCTGGGCTCAGAACTGCCACCTTGTCACTTCGGCCACATTCTTTTGGCTAAAGCAAACCATCTGGCCAGTCCAGATCCCCAGCAAAGACAAGCAAACACCATCTCATGCTGGGGGATGGGGGTGGGTATTTGAGTCACATTGCTGGGGGTGTAAATATTGGGAAGGGAAGAACTGGGGCCAATTTTGCAATTAGTCTGCCTCAGTTCCCATTGTGGGGAAGCTCTACCCCCCTTGGGGGCACCTGCTTACTGTAAGCCTCTGCTCCCCCCCCCCCCCCCTGCAAAGCCTGCTCTAGGAGCCTCTCCTCATTTACACTAAGGGGCAGGACGGCTGCGCGGAGAATTTATTTTTTTTTTAAGATTTTATTTATTTATTCAACAGAGATCACAAGTAGGCAGAGAGGCAGGCAGAGAGAGAGAGGGGGAAGCAGGCTCCCTGCTGAGCAGAGAACCTGATGTGGGGCTTGATCCCAGGACCCTGGGATCATGACCAGAGCCAAAGGCAGAGACTTTAACCCACTGAGCCACCCAGGCGCCCCTGCTGCAGAGAATTTTAAATGACTCCTTTCCCAAGAGGAAGGAGGGCAGTCTGGCAGGGGTTCCACCCCTCTGAATAAGCTAAAGCAGGCGCCCTCCGCATGAGCCAGCAGGCAGAGGGGAGTCTGGGGAGCTGGGGGCAGCAGGCCTTCCAGGGGCAGATAGCTCCTTCTCTGCCTACACCAGAGACTGCTGCTCCTTGCAGAGTCCCCTCTGGAGGTGGCTCCCCCTTGCCCAGCCCCAAGCGTCCTGTTTTGCTGTCAGAGCCAGGACTCCCCTCCTCTCCAGGAGCTCAGCAGCTCACCTTCCCACCGGCCTCTGTAAAGACTTCTCTGTCCTGTGTGCTTGTGGTTTCCAGGGAGGAGGGTTGCAAGGCCAAGACCATTTCTGCAGGACTCCAGGGCCATGCTGGCCCACACAGGAAGCTGGAGAGGTGGGGAGGTGCTGAGCTGGGTGGAGCAGAGGAGGGTAAGCAGGGCTAGGGCAGATGTGGGAGGAGCTGCTGGGTGCCTGGAGGACAGGGACAGGACCTGAAAACTCATGAAAAGAGAAGCAACACGCTGGGAAGAAACCTGAGAGACCGGGGTTTACACATCCTATTTGAAAGATCAGAGAAAAAAGGACAAGCCAGGGGAGGCGAACGTTGGCACCCCCTGGAGACCGAATCAGGTCCTGCCTGCCCCGTGCCACCTTCCGCCGGCGCGTAACTCAGGAGCGCCCCCTAGGATCCTTGCGAGGTGGTGGTCCCAGAGCTCCAACCCCAAAGCGTCTTGTCTGGGAGGGAAAAGAAACTCCCTGATTCCACTCTCCACTAGGTAGGTGGGATAGGTGTCCTCAAAAGAGGCACCCGCCCAGTGTGGGACTTTGCAGGCAGAACGGGCTGTGTATATTAACACAGGTGTGTATATTAAGCTTGCAGGTAACAGCCGAAATTTCCATAATTCTTCTGCCTGCCAGAGGAGAGAGGAACAGGTGTCACTGAGAAAAAGAGCATCTGCCTTTGGTTTGGGACACTAAGAGTCACGGTACTAGACAGAGGGAGAGGCCCATGAAGCCAAATCCATCACCAAGGTGGGAAGGTCCTGGGTAGCCGTGTCGGGGGTTGGAAGCGCTTGGGAAAGGAAGGCACAGGGAGGCCGGGGGACCACACCCAGGTCACACGACTGGGCTCTGCACTTGGGTCCGTAGGAACTGCCAGGCCCTCGTCCATTTTGGCCTTGCCCTCTGTCAGTTGCCCAAGAAAAGTAAAACTACAAAGTCTTTCATTTCAAGTCTTGGGAGTAGAGCTCGCTTCTACGAGACATTTTCCTTTCCCATCAATTGAGGCCATTGTGCAGGAGCCCGAGCGACCTTCCGCACTAATTCTGCAGCAAATGGTCAGGGCTGAATTCTCCAAAAACAAGTGGGCGTGATCCAGCCCAGACAGAAGAGGTTGTCCAATAGGTGCCTGGATTCATGGGACAAAACCCCACAGTGTGAGAAACTTCAGGGCCAGAGCAGGCGGTGCCGAGGAGTCTGACCCCTGTCGGCGTCCTCTTACTTCACGGGTTTCTGGGGCACTAGGGAGGCTGGGAAGGGGTCTCTGGGCCTATGTTCTTACTCCAGCGCCAGTCGTGTCCCCATAAGCAAGTCCCTGAACCTTCACCCACTGTAAGATGAGAATCTCCATCTCTACCCCCACATTCCACTCCAAGATATCATGGCAAGGAGGTTCGGCAAGGGTCCACCCTTCAGCTTCCACTAAGGCTCACCTTGCTGGGCCTCCAGCTCCCCACATGAACAGTGACAGCCCCGGGCTAGCCAAGAGCCCTTGTGTTCTACGACTCAGGGATGAGGACCCAGTTGTGGTTTGGGATGGGCAGGTGCCTTGAAGGGCTGAAGACACTGCACCCATGGGGTCAGGTGTCAAGGGATGACAGTAGGTTCCAGGATGACCGCAGCCTGTATCTGCCTGACAGACCCAACTTGTTCCTGCCCCTTTTCCTCTCTACACGCCCCCCACACACACACACTCACAGCCGAGGTCACCCACCTGGGACACCGGGCCTTTTCAGGAAAGACCAAAGAGAGGACAAGGCAGGAGCCTAGCCAACGTTTGTAGAGGATACTTGCTCCGATCTTGTTATCAGGAGATCACCGTGCACCACCTTTGATGCAGAATCCTCCCGAGGAAGGTTTGGCACCAGGTGTCCCAGGAGACTGGGGTGGGGACAATAGTCTGTGACCTGGCATGCTGGTTCCCATGTCTCAGGAGGGCCCAGGGAGGTTTGTAAAAGCACAGATTCCAGAACCCTGCCACACATCGGTGAAAACCAGAATGTCTGGTGGCGGAGCCCCAGAGGCTGCCCTGCGAACAGATCCCCTCTAATGTGACAGCGGCGTGGTTGCTATTTCTGTAGATGAGAAAGACGGAGAGAGGGGTGCCTGGGTGGCTCAGTCAGTTAAGCGTCTGCCTTCGGCTCAGGTCATGGTACCGGGGTCCTGGGATCAAGTCCCACATCAGGCTCCCTGCCCAGCGGGGAGCCTGCTTCTCCCTCTCCCTGCCCCCTGCTTATGCTCTCTCTCTCTCTCTCTCTTTCTCAAATAAATAAATCTTAGAAAGAAAGAGAACAGAAGGAAGGAAGGAAGGAAGGAAACTTGGAGAGAGGGAAGGACTGGATTCTTACCCTGGGTCTGCATCAGACTTGGAATGGGACCTCAGGTCAATGACTTACCCAATCTAGGTCTCTACTGATTTCATTTTAAAATGAAAACAATTCAGGACTCCTGGGTGGCTCAATCGGTTAAGCCTCTGCCTTCAGCTCAGGTCATGATCCCAGAGTCTCGGGATGGAGCCCCACATCCGGCTCCTTGCTCCGCAGGGAGCCTGCTTCTCCCTCTGCCTCTGCCTGCCTGTGCTTTCTCTCTGGCAAATAAATAAATAAAATTTTTTAAAAATAAAATAAAAAATAAAAAAATTTAAAATGAGAACCATTCTGCCGGCTTCCTCAGGATTCCTGGGGCAATGCAGTAAGAGGGACGGTGAGGAGGGAGCGCTTGCCACGCCCTCTTGGACCTCTGCGGTCAGCGTCGTTCCTTCCGTTGGATGAGGAACACGGGCTCTGAGGGGTGAAGCAATTTCCTGGGGTCCCAAGGCCCTGGGGGAGGAGCCCCGCTGTGAATCCAGGCTCCCCTGGCTCCAGAGTTTTCCTTGCCATCAGGGCGCTCCTCTGAGAATTTAGAAGTCAGGTGTGTGCTTGGGAGTCGGCTGTGGCACGTGGACCAGCAGGACTGGCATCACCTGTGAGTTCATTAGAGATGCAGCTTCTGGGGACTCACCCACGGCTGCCTGCCCCAGAGTCTCCAGTGACTCCCGGGCATCTTTAAAGTTGAGAAGCCGTGTTGAGGAAGCCTGGAGATTGGACCAGAGAGCGTGAGTCTAAAGATAAGGGTGTGGTAAAGACACAGAATCCAACCCAAACGGAAGATCCTGGCAGGGATGAGCGAGGAGGTCGCCTTCAGCGCGATGCGCCTGTGAGGAGAGAACAGGTGCGCAGCATTTCAGCCTTTTTGCTTACATTGCCCGGGAAGCTCACCTTCTCTGAGGAAGTCCGACCTTCCAAGAGAAAGAGTTTTCACGTGGAAACAAATTGCTTTCATCAGTCTCTGTGTGCGGGAGGGGAGGAGTATATTTCATTTTCAAAAGTACTATATTTTCTTTTATTTTTAAAAAGAAAGAAAGAGGGGCGTCTGGGTGGCTCAGTCAGTTAAGCATCTGCCTCCGGCTCAGGTCGTGATCTCCAGGTCCTGGGATGGAGCCCCATGTTGGGTTCCCAGCTCATTAGGGAACCTGTTTCTCCCTCTGCTTCTCCCCCTGCTTCAGCTCTGTCTCTCTCTCAAATGAATAAATAAAATCTTTAAAAAAAAAAAAAAAAAAGATGAAGAAGGAAAAAGTCAGAGAGAAAGCATTTAGCAAAGCAATGTGTCCTCACTTTTCCTGTATTGGGAGTGACTCCTTTACGGCAGGGAGCACCCCTGGGAAGGAGGGCCAGTTAGGCAAGGGGATGTTCGGCGTCCACAAGATCTTCTCTCTACATGCTGGTCCTCAGGTTAAATTGTAAGACCCATCCATGGGAAGGCTACCCGCCCCCCCATACTCCAACAGCAGCGCCCCCCACCGCCCGCCCGCACAAGCTGCTCCCTGCTGAAGGTCACGCCCTGACCCAGGGCTCAGACGTCAAACTGGCAAACCAGGGCTACCAGGTGTGGGAAGACATCCAGGCAGCACCCAGAGTGCTCACTCTGTGGGGGAGGGTGTCAGTCCAGTACAAAGGAATGCCCAACCCGGGCCCAGAACGTCCAGTAGGCTTTGATGTAAGAAGGAGCGCTTCTGCTCCCTCCTTGCCTTTCCCCGGTCAGCTCTGTCGATGCTGCACGACGCCCCTGGGTGAGCTGGGCTTTCTTTCCAGCGACTTGAGCAGGTGTTCTCATGTTCACGTTCTTGGGGTGCCTGGGTGACTCAGTGGGTAAGCCTCTGCTTTCAGCTCAGGTCATGATCTCAGGGTCCTAGGATCGAGCCCCGCATCGGGCTTTCTGCTCAGCGGGGAGCCTGCTTCCTCCTCTCTCTCTGCCTGCCTCTCTGTCTACTTGTGATCTCTGTCTGTCAAATAAATAAATAAAATCTTTTCTAAAAAAAAAGTCATGTTCACGTTCTTGATGGGCAAGCCCCATGGTATTTCGCCTGTATGAGGCTCTTCTCTGAGACCCAGATCAGTCGGTGAAGTACACAGACCCCCTGAAAGAGTCCAGGCATCAGGCGACCTCGGCATCCCAGGCATTCCATTAGGTCGATGGCTCCCAAACGGGCCAGCTGGGAACATTCCGCAGACCTGCTCCCTGCCTTCCAAGCACTCGTTAAGGCAGAGATAGCGACACATCGGTTAATTAATGTCCCCTTTAGCTGGGCTGCTTCTGCCGCCCCCAGCCCTGTCCTCTTGTGCCGGCTTCACCTCAGACTACCCGGAGTGGAGTGGGCTCAACCCATTTCTTTGGGTCTTTCCCTCCTTGTTTTGTTTTTGTTTCATTTTTCCGTAATTTTTCAAAAGTCTGGAGGAAGGGGATTTGGGTTGGGATGAGATCATCGTTCTGTCGCTTCTACCTCCGTTCTGTTAACAATTTTTGGAATCACATGCGTAGAAGCTTTGATTTTGAAAAAAATAAGGCCCTTGGAAGTTTTGACTCCAAAAAGTCCTTTCAGCTCAGTCGTGCACACTTCTAGAAGCTGACTATGAAAGAGGAACTGCCTGCCCAGGCTCCCGCTGGGGACCTGGAGTCCTCACTCTCTTCACAGTGCCTGATCTCAGAGATGAAGAATTTTCAGGGTGTGCTGGGAGGCGGGGGGCTGCCACGGGTTTACAGCAGACCACGGAGAGCGGCGCCCCCTGTTCCCCCCTTCCTCTCTCCTCCATTCCCTGGTGCCTTCCATCACCCCGAGGCGAGCGGGGAAGGCTGGTTATTGACAGCGGGGCCAACGCGCACAATAAAGTTTAACGGTTTACATCCCTTTGTACGACTCTGTCCATGTTTTCAGTGGCTCACCTTCTTGGGGGCTGGTTCTCCCACTCGTACTGACTCCCTCCTTCTTCTCTTTCCCCTTCAAGCGTGCAAACGCAAAGAGCAAGAACCAAACAAAGACAGGAACAATTCCCAGAAGAAATCCCGCCTGGTGTTCACCGACCTCCAACGCCGAACCCTCTTTGCCATCTTCAAGGAGAACAAACGCCCGTCCAAAGAGATGCAGATCACCATTTCCCAGCAGCTGGGCCTGGAGCTTACGACCGTCAGCAACTTCTTCATGAACGCCCGCCGCCGCAGCCTGGAGAAGTGGCAGGACGATCTGAGCACAGGGGGCTCCTCGTCCACCTCCAGCACTTGTACCAAAGCGTGATGGAAGGACTCTCGGGTGGGCACAGGTCCCCTCCAGGTGAGGACAACCGACACAAAAGAAAACACAAAGGAAAAAGACACCGGATTCTTAGCTGGGGCCCTTCACTGGTGATTTGAAAGCACAATTCTCTTGAAAAGAAACTTCTATTCTAGCTGTAATCATAGGCCAGGTGTTCTTTTCTTGTTTTGTTTTTCATGGAGTCCAAGTGCAAGCTGAAAATGAATCTCTTTGAACCGGACATTGTCCTCTGAGCACGCTAAGCATCCCAGAAATCCAAATGGGGGGGGGGGCCTTCCTGGAGCGGGTTGATTTCAGCATGGTGTTAGCCAAGCTCAGGATCTCTTCGGGTGTCAACAGTCCCACTTGGGGCCCTGCTGCAGTCCGAGTTCCCACGTGTCACGGTGGGAATTTGGTCCATGTAAGGATTCTGAGTTTGGGCTCCCAAGATGCTACCATGACAGATTCTTCTAGCAACAAGAATGACCTCATTTGCTTTCTCAGTGCTTAGCCTCATCATACCACAGTACACCAAAGTTCACAGCCATACCATAAAAAACATCAGAATGATAATTACTGAGCACAACTTTTAAATACGGAAATTAAAAAAAAAAAATCCGAGGACCTGTTTTTCCAACTCAGGCATCATTCCATTGAATGGTTTGGAAAGCTTTAAGTAGATCCAGTTTACGGTTTTCTTTTCCTTACCTCCTGGAAATCTCACGTGGTCTTGGATCCATCCAAAAAAAAAAAAAAAAAAAAAAAATCAGTTCTCTTGAGCTCAACATATCAAGCACAACGTAGATAAACAGAGAAGTAAGGAAGGTTCTGGATTCACCGCATCTGGGTTTTCAAGACGCTGATTGTGAAGTCATTAGGGAATCGTTGGGAATATGGCTTCAAGCACATTTTGCAGTTTGCTACAAATTCTGTTTGTACACAATGCAGACGCACACTCAGGAGGCCAATTTAACTGTTACAGTACATGGAGCAAATGCAGCATTTTCAAAGATCTAGATTTTTTTAGATCATCGATGTGTCCTTCTTGGTTAGTAGTCACCTGGTTCCTCCCACTGTGCATTAACACAAATCATTCTCACTCTTTCGCATTTCGGTTGTTTCCTCATCCATCCCATTGGTAGGGCCGTTTTTCAGTATTTTCTAGCTAGAAAATTAAAAAAAAAAAAAAAAAAAAGTAATTCAAACCACCATACGTGTTACTCATGAGGGTCATCTAGTCCCAAATCTCTTCCATTGTCGAATCACCCTTGCAAAACCGCAGAGTAAATCTGGAGAAAACACAGCACACCAAAGAAGCAGAATACTGCAAACCAAAGACATTTCTTACTTGCCATTTTCTAGCCTAAAAATACTGTGATTACTTTTAGAAATCAGAAAACCTCTGCAACTCCAAATGGCATCCAGCTCTTGCATTTGGCTGACCATCGGGCTGAGCAGACCGGCTAGCCCAGCCACCCAGGGAGTGGCTTTGCCACGCCAGCTCTGGTTCCTGGCTGCCACCTTCCCACGGCACGTGGAAGAGCGCCCGCAGAACTCTGGGAGATGCGAAGGTCACGATGTGCATATTTACCAGTGAATGGCCCCAGGTGGGCCCCATGGGGGTGTTCGAAGCAAGCCAAACGCTGCAATGATTCTTTACAGACACTTGAGACTGACTTTTTTATGAATTACTTAATCGAAACCAAAGAAACTTTTTCTGCACCTACTTCTGCAACAAACAAAACTGTTCCATTAAAAGGAATGAATAAATAAATAAATACGTAAATCAGTGAACATCACCATCACCAAGAAGGAAGCACGCCAGAAAAAAAAAAAAAACAAACAACAACAACAACAACAAAAAAAACAGCGAGACACACTGTGTGTAAACAGACCTCTTGGGACATTTTTTGGAAGCAGATTTTAAAGAAAGGGTTGAGACAGGAATAGATATAAGGAAAAGCCTCGGCGGCTCCTGCTTCATTTGACAACTCATCGGTAATCGTGAAGTTGAAGATTGTCTTTAATTTGTGCCTATGCAGTTTTTCAAAAGAACACGGAACAGAACAACAGAAACCTCAACAGCTACAATACCAAAGACGAGGATTTCTCACATCTTTTGTTTCAGTTCAGTATCTCCTCTTGTCTGGCTAAAATACTAATAGCGTCATTGATCTGTGTAAAGGTAATCAATTTTGTTTCTGAGCAACAAAAGGCAAGGGTCATTGATTTGATTTTATTGTTTCCCTTTAATTTTGTTTTATGGCTTTCTGCCCCAACCTGGAATCTCCCAGAAGATTCCATGGACTCCAAGTTTAAGATGTTGGGATACTGATCTGTTTCCTCTACTCCTCGGAGCATGGGGAATAATGTCACTTGAATGTTCTTTGCTTATTCCTTAGACTTGGTTCCTTCTATGTTCAGAGTCTCAGCATCAGGGGAGGGAAGGGGAGTGGGGGTCAGGGTTAGGGGTCTTGGTGACACGTACTCTCCTGAACCACAGAACCAAAGAGTTTATAGAGGAATCAACAGCCTCATTTTCATGTGATTGCTACATCCTAATGGCTTCATTTGCGGGGGGGGGGGGGGGGGAAACGTAAAAATAATTGCCAGTTTCTACTTTTCTATTCGCTTTTTAAAATTCAGCTGTAAAGTTGCATTTCTAAAGAAAGAGATATATATATAATATATGAATACATATATAGATTCAACTTGACATTGGTGATAACCCCAAATTCTTGCTGTCCAAGTCCATGTCTGGTTTTGGTCAACTGCTTCATTTATTAGGCCTTAGTTCCGAATTTCGCTCGTTTCTCATGCCATCCCAGAGTCCGTTTTCCACTGTGGATGATTTGGAGTACTCAGATTTCTGTGAAAATTCCCAGGAAAGTTGAAAGTCAAGCATTTCAGCGTCTAACCTGTTGATAAATGGACTCGTGGCACAAATGAGTTTTATTTGTATTTGGAGTCAGCTCTAGACGAACGCCTCAACCACCATCAAGGTGGCGGGTGAGGTCTGTCCGTGAGACCTGGCCCACCCATGGGGCAGTGGGGAGCTTGTCTTCTGTAACTGCTGGGAAGCCTCTGGGGTCCGGTCCCACTAGCTGTGGAGATGAGGCCAGCCCAGAAATCTCTCCAGGAGCCATCCTTCCCATCAGGGTGTTCCTGATCTCCTCAGGGAGCAGATCCACCAAAGGGACTTCTTATAGGGGAAGTCCAGCTCCTGTTGGAATGGCTGATCGGGTTTCCTCAGGGCGGCCGTTCCCTGGTGTTTTGACCAGCCTGTGTGCAACCACGGCTGGCACTGGAGTGAGGCAGCGGTACCGACCGGGGGCTTGTCTCCATCCTGGAGGGAAAATGCAAAGCAGGATCTGGGGAGAAGCCCGGCGTCCTGCTCCCCTCAGCCCCATCATCCGTGGTGCCACCTCCTCGCTCCCCACCAGTGAGGGAGATGAGGGGTCTCCCTTTGCAGGGATAGCAGCCGCAGAGCTGGGAAGGAATGCGACTCTCCGTGGCTCTTGTATTCCATCCTACTTTGGGATGTCCCAGGACTTTGCCCTGTATCCTTTTGTCTCTTCTCGTATCCCATGTTTCCTTTGTCAAACAACGGAGAAAAGAGCATACTTCTGCCGGGGAATACTCCCTGTGGGTTGAAACAAAGCAACTTCAAGTCCGTGATTTCTACGTAAAATCCTTGTGACTTGCGGCCAATGTTCTGGAGATTGGATTGAGGGAACAGACCTGCTGGGTTTGGTTAGTGATCTTTCGGCACACTAATCTCACCACTTGGGTTCGGGCACCCCTGAAGATGTCAAAACCCAAAGAGCCTGCCTTTGTGGCCTGAGATTTCAATACCAATAAAAGCTCTTGTAGCCACATCCGCCCCCTCAGTGGTCCTGGTGACCCAAGGAGGACATCCTAATGTACAAAAGACAAGAACTTCCCTCCAGATGTAAATGTCTCTTACTGGATAATGTCATACCAGAGAGAGGTGCTTGCTTTTAGATAATTATTTAGAGCCATATATGAATACACGCGTGTACACGTGTGTATTCATATATGTACATATCAAAATGGTCAGGCCTACAGAATTCCAATTTGTGAAAAATCTGAAAAAGAAAAAAACCCTACCCATTAAAAGGTGATGAAATTTGACCCAGTGGGTTTCCTCAAGCATTTCTAAAATTTACTTAAGTTAATAATTTCAGAGAAAATAACCATTTGGACTTAGTTATAGGTGAGGATCTGTTTCTTCAATCCAAGAAAATTCCAGGTGCATCTCAGCCATTAGGAACGAAGGGGTGAAGTTCGGGACAGTTCTGAAACAAAATTCACACTCTCGAGGCGGCAGAAATCTAAAGGCTATTGAGTGGGAAAATTTCTTTATTCCTGGAGGGAAATAGGCTCGCTTTACTTTTGTTTTCAACGTGATTTTGGTACTGGGGACATAATCCTTTCATTCCAGGAACATTTTTAAAAGAGCCAGTCTATTTCATTTTTAAAGGAAAACATCGACAACAATAAAAACTCCACTCTGATATGTAAAGGCTTTTCCAAAATGTAAAATGATAGGTTGTACCACTTAAAGGTACAGGAGAGAGAAAGGAGTGAAGGACTCAGCAGGACGCTTTCTCTGGAGAGATCCGAGTGTCTCCTCCGCAGCTTCGCCTACAGGCTCCTGGCAACTGTGGGCATAAGAAATCGAAGCTAATTTTCATCTCTAACTAAAGTGAAATCAAAATTCAGAAGGCAAATCTCACACACACACACACATATACATAAATATACACATATATATATATATATATATATGCATTTTTATAATTCAGTGTATTTGAAAGCTAAATATACATACTTCTTAGATGATCAATCATTTCATCTTACCTGTGCTGGGCACTCACCTATTAATGCCAGTAAATTAAAGTTGAACAAATTTTTTAAAAAAATCACGAACACTTGGTACAGGTGGGGACACGTTCCCACTTTTGCAAATGCTGGTAGAATAACTAAAGTGTCCGTTACCATTACCACAAGGTCCTGACAATATAACTTGATGGTGAACTCAGATTTTCCAGGTTGTATAGTAGGAATTTTTTAAAAAATATAAAAAGAACAGCCTGAGTCCCAGTGTTGTTGAAGAAGAATGGACTATATTAAAAAGCTGAGAAAAAGAGGTAATATGTGTGGTTGAGGTTTGACCCCAAAGCCCAAAGACAAGTCCTATGGAAATAACTAACATGGTTCTTAACCGATCAGAGATTTTTTTGTTGTTCTTGTTGTTGCTGCTGCTGCTGGGTGATTGAGACTCATTAGCCTAACCAGGAGGAGTGAGTAGGAAATGATGGAGAAGGAAGGGATAGGGCTGGTGCGTCCCTAACTTTTGAAGATTCACATGCAAGACTGGATAGCTTAATACTTTTGTACATTTAGCTAAGACCAAGTCACCTCTAAAACAAAAGGAGATTCTAGTTCTCAAGGCCCCAAAACCCTTACTAAAGGAAGAAGGGATGGTTCGCTATCTAAGTCTCATAAATTAATGACGTTGGCTTTAGATACGGCTGTCCCGATGCCCATTTTCTGCCCGGGGTTTAGTTCTTCCCAAGGGGGCGGGGAGGGGGGTTTGTTTTAGAAAGTTTCAGAATGTGTTATTAAATACCAAAATAATTATTAAAATAATATAAGGCCTTACGTAGATAGGTTAACACAAAGCCTATCATTGAGGCCAATGGGCTATTTTGCATGAATCCCACAGGGACCAGAAATGCTTATTGTTCTCAGATACCAAAAGGACTCTAACAGTCTGAGACATGTTAAAGCTAGAGCCCAAGCTGTCCTTATAGGTTTTTGAGTTTGGTTGACTGGAATCAACCAGCTGAGACCTTTTTAGCGGACAAAATGTGTATAGGAAAAAAATACATCGCTACAGGTCTGTTCGTTCCATGGAAGCCTTCCACTCTGTTCCATCTCCAGCAGCAGATGTTTCACAGAGTGTAAACCTCGGGAGATAAGTTTGCCTGAAGCTTCTCGAGTCTGTCAGCGTGGATGAATATGGATTTAGAGGCCTCTCTCGACATGTATTCTCACAGCTGTCCTTGTAAGCAACCCACATTTCCTGTGGGTGTCCAGACTGTGAACAGACATCACCATACATAGATACTGTCCCCTGATACAACTAATGAGTTCAAGTGGTCCCTCAACACTGTATGGGTATGCGAGACTTCTACAACGTACCTTGCTTTCTTTACTGTATCGTTGAAGACTAAAGTGCAGGAAAGAAAAGTATCCCAGCATCTTCATGGTGTACACTTGAAATTACTTTCATTTGGGCACATCCGAGATAAACTCAACTTTCAAGAAACCTTGGATATTGTTTAATCATCTGTGTAAGAATGACACATCTGCTTGAGGACTTCGGTTGAATAGCTTTATTCTGGATCTCTCATAACGACAGCTAAATCCAAAGACCTGGAAAAGGACAAGAAAGAAAAAAGAAAAAAAAAAAGGGGGAAAAAGAAAAAAAGAAAAAAAAAGTACAAACTCATAGGAGAAAAGTGGGCTCTGGTTCCCAGGGTTGAGACAGTGGGATCTGGTGTGGTGAGGGTCGCACCGGCGAGAGGGAAATGGGGATTTTTTTTTTTTTTTCTGTGTGCTTGTCACATCGAAATGGTCTTTATGAACATGAGGCTATGATTTCTTGCTTTATTTTCACTTAGACTGTTGAAAGAGGCTATCCATGTTGTCCATCAAAAAAAAAAAAAAATGAAGACCGTCAAAAGGAAACATTTTTTTTCCCCTTGTCTCTTTGGGTTATGACCCAACAGGCTATGTACCATTAATGTAATTAATTTATTTGAATTAGTTTCTAGCACACAAATGTATAGGATTTTGGTAATTAGTATGTCATCCTAGGTTGATTTTACTCCTCGTGCTTATTTATCAAAACACAGACCAAGGGTGCATCAGAGATGCAAAATTTCTTTTAGAATTCTCTTGAAAGATGGTTTGCTTTATAAAGCAGTGAAATTCTGTTACAGGAAAGAAGTACAGGCTACCAAAAAAAAAACAAAAAACAAAAAACAAAACAAAACACAAAAAACAAGGTATTTTTCCTTCTTGAATTAACTTTGAAGATAGTTTAAATAATGATTATTAAATTATTTAATTTAAGTTTGCAGCCCCACCCGGTCCCAGGCAAACGTCACCTTTTAATTATTGGGGCCCTCAGAGCCTTCCTATCGTAACTTATTTATTTAACTTATTCAGCACTACGAAAGGTGCACTGTATAGTTTATAGTTTTTATTTAAAACAGTAGAGAGCACTGCAGTTTGTTTGCTGTGAGAACAACAGAGCAAAGTCTGTGGATGAGCAATGACTATTCAGCCCGAACCTGTGCGTTCAGACAACACATGTCGAGACCCTGCTTCACCTGCCCAGATGTCGGGGCTTCTTTGCAGAAACTGGAAAAAAAAATAATAAGTTTTCAAAGATCGTAACAGCAAAAAGAGAGAAACCCTTACACTAGCTGCTTCCAAGAATGAACTCTGTGTGTGTGTAAAACAACCAAACAAAAAAGGGAAGAAAAAAAAGCAGAAAAAAGAAAAAAAAAAAGGAAAAACTTTCTATTTCTAGTGAGAACCAAAGAAGGCTACCTCACTGACTTTTTCCATTTGTAATTTTAATCGTGTTGATGACACCAAAGATACCAAAGATTTCTTTCTCTGTGCGGTCTGCATTTTGCTTGTGCTCTTTTATAATTTTAACTATTCTCTCTGACGTATGGTATGTACAGCCACAGCTCAGATACCCCAAAGAAATAATTGTCAATGTGGCGGTGGCTGCTAATTTGGGAAGGGATATTTTCTGTGTTTCTCTCATGTGTTCGCTGTCCCCTGCACACGTTCACGATTCAAGTTCAGATGCTGCTGTAATTGGACTCCTTAAATTCCAGTTCCAAATTGGTGAAGAAGACTGGTTGGAAGTGACCTTCATTCTTAGCCATGACCTCTGTCCTTGCTTTGGAGCTATCCCAGTACAGATTTCTAATGTCCTGAACCATAGAGATTCTAATCATTGAGTGAAGGAGCTGGAGGGGACCTTAGAAATCCTTTAGTCCAAGCCCCAGAGGCCCGGAGGAGTGAAATAGTTATCCAAGTCAACCATCTAGAAGCAAAGCCCAGGCAAGCTCCAGGGCTATACCCATTGCTCAGAGTGCCCTTGGCACAAGATGGGCCACATTCTGGCAGAGGGAAAGGGGCTGTCCTTTAGCAGTGAGTGGGGCCTGGGGCTTCTCCCTTAACCTTTTCACTCTGTAGAAGTAGCCACGGGCATTTCCGTGTCTGTCTGGTTAGAACCTCAACGTAAAGTCACATAGGATCAGTTGCCTGGAAAGGCGACCAGTCCTGAACCATCAAGCCCACTGAGGGGTTTTGAGCCCAGAAGTTATGCATCGATCCATGTGACCCCTGTTGAGTCCCCGCATCACAAAGTGTTGCTAATGTAAACATTTAATTCAGTGAGAAGAGAAAGTTCCTTCTTGGTCTGTTGAGCTTCAATATTAGAGATATTTTTAGGTGATATTTATCAGAGAAAGGGAGTGTCATCACTGCACATGTGACAGTGATGCTGCTCAGGTTCTGTCCTAGTCCCCTTGGCTTGTGAGTGTTGATACTTTGTTTCTAGGCCAGCTCTGTATTTATGAGAAGGTTAAGCCTTACACCCGGAGGTCCTTAAGGATTATTCATTGTAAACGAGAGGTGACACTAGAATTTCAGAGAAATGGATGGGCCACTTTAAGAAATGATTACTTAAAGTTACTTCTCTCTTCCCTTCTTACTCATAAAATTAATAGGTCTTCTCTAAGTTTCTTTTGATTCCATTAAAAGATTAAATCACTATTAAGACCCATTCATCAGAGTGATTTGTAGGTTAGCCAATGAATCATTCTCAGCTTTTGACCAGGTGGGTTTCAGACGTATGCTAAGATCCACCATTAGTCTGTGTTTACTGAGGACTAGTAGTTTTCACTTCGAATACTGTAGTTATCTTTGAGCTTTTGAAAAGACCTTTAGACAAGCTAAGAAGGGAAAAGACCATTCAACCCACCAGCCCATGCATCCAAAGACTAGCTAGTGGAGGAATTGAGACGACAGACTGACAGCCTAGGAGACACCTAACCCCTTTCTGCAGTTTCCAGTACAGACAGAGGTGCAAGTTCTCTCTGGTCCAGACAAGCTCCAAGCTCCATCCCTCCCTTCCCAGACGAGGCAAACTGGTAAGGCCTTCCTTCCAGACAGCAAATGACTTTGGTTTTCTTCCCTAATTCCTCTTCAAAATAGAAAAATAGAATCCTCAGAATACCTGAGAGACATAAATAAAGAAGATCTGCTGGAAGGGCAAGAGACCCCACCTTCCCCCCAACACGCACACACACAGCACTCCCCCAGCCCCCACCCAAGAGGGAACTTAGCGAGAGCAATTACAGCCTGAACACAGAAAACATCCCCGGTTGGCAGACCCCTCCTCAGCAAACCCCCACCCCCAGCCTCATGCTTCACTTGCAAAGTGTGACATAACCACGGGACGAGTGCCTTGCTTGAACCAAAGCAATGATTTAGCCAGTCTGGACCTCTCTGTGCTTTTTTTAATCCTTTCTGTGAATACCTCAGCTTCATCTGGGCCTCCATACGGTAAATGGGTGCGCTCATTGTACTGTGGTGCTTTGCAATGCAGCCCTGCAAAGAACAAGATTTATACTAATACCAAAGGTTCTTTCTCTCTGTCTCCTCCTTCTGCCTCCCCCCCGCCCCCGTTCTTGTCCCTTTTCTAGTTTTTCACGGTTCCAAAGCTTTAATATGAATCTGGGCATGATGGCAATGCAGACCGCGCAAATCCTTACTGAATTTTCTCAGATATACCTCATAGATACTAGTGTTTAGAGTAATGTTATTATAGCGTATGTAATAAATTATTCACTGTTTCTTTTGGTAACTGTGATTTAAAAAAAGAAAAAAGAAAAAAAAGCTTTATACGTTTTAGGTTGTGCTTTTGTAATAGACAAAAAGGTGCGCTTAAAAAAAAATGTATGTTCTTTTCCCCCCGCCCTTTGGATTTTATTTATTCTGGATTGGGGAAAGTTGCAGAATGAGCCCAAAGTTTACAGTTTCATATTTTGCTGAAGAAACAATCTGTGTTCATTTGCTCTGTTGAAAAAAAAATTATTTTCTACATTTGTGCTACTTGGTCTGAACAATTAATTGTTCTGTGTTAACAGTGTAGTATTATAATTAGCAACTGCCAATCAGTGCTATAATTTTATGCATGAGGCTAAAAATCTAGCAGTGTGATGCATTGTGGTCTTAATAGCAACATTTTTCATTTTGAACTAGATCTTCCCCTTTGGTTCAATGGACTTTATTTATGCATGGGTGCCGAGCGTTTGTTAGCCGTTGTGGAACAGTTGTGTATACATTAAACTGTGAAAATGTACACAGTTCAGCCTCAGACATTGGTAATATTGGTTTTATTGGGAGATGTCTCACCTCAAAAAAATACCTTGACGTCTGTTGGGATTTCAAAATGAGTCTCCAACTGAATCGAGTTCAAATTTTAGGAGAAAGGTCATTCCAAGTTTGAGTTACCAACGTACATTCCACAAATTGGGATCCTCAGAGCCCAGCAGTATGGCTATATTCGAGAAGGGGTTGGAAACAAGCATGGAAGAAACAACTCAATTCTGCATTTTTAATTTCCTCGAAAAGGAGTCCCTTTGGTTTTATGTTCATGACCTCAGACCTAACTGACCGTGTAGATGAAGATGTGAAATCATCCGGCCCTAGCTTCTCTGATATCTCTGCTTGGGAATGGCCTCGCTTAGTTTCTTCCTGTATTTTGTGGACAAGTCAGTTCTCAAAAGCAACTCAAATGGTATCCAAATCAGTAATTATTCTGGGTTTTTTTTTCCCTTCTCTTGGACAACCCACCAGCTGTTCCAGTGATTTAGGTAAAAATCGATGGCCATTCCCCCAAAACACCCCCTGTGCAGTCATCTCATGGTTCTTCCTCTCAAGGGTCAGAGGTGACCCTGTTTCCTACCCGACAAGGTTTCGCCTATCCTAAAGGGAGTATAAGAAGTTTTGAACCCCAGTTTTGGAAAACCACCTTGGCTTAAACTCCCCCATTCTCTGAAGCCTCTCTATCTCAGAAAGTATTTTACGGTTGCAGTGGATTGGGCAAACTTGTTCTTTCTTACATTTGGGGTCTGAAACTCATTCTCAAGTTTTGTACTGATTTCCCAAACCATTGTGCTTGACATAAAGCCAAACCAACTGCCCAGCCCCCTTTCTTCCGCACAGGAGAGTGCAGTTTGGGAGACAATGGTGGGAAAGCAGAACCAGATCTGCTCTGCAAAATATCAGAAACCACCAAAAATAAAGTGTTCAGAATACCAGTCAATGAGAATTTGGGGGAATGTGCTTTCATTAATAAGAGAAACAAACATTTTTTTATTTGACCTTATAAAGTAGACGGTGATCACAAAAGCTTTGTAATACATATTCTTCTTAATTTTTTCCCCTGATTAATTTGCCAAAGATGGGAATGGATATCAGAATTTTAAGTTGGCTTTTGTAAGACAGTTAATGATTGTAATAGTGTTCGATCTTCCAGAAAGCTTTATATGATCTTCCGCAATAAACCAAACAGATCATTTGTTTCGGTGAAATTCTCCTCACACAAACAAACTCACAAACTATTCCTCCTGATGCAGATACTGTAATATCTACAAAGTTCAAATGCTTCTTCAATCCAAAGTAAACAGAGGAGTGTCTGAGACATGAGCGTGCCCAGCCCTTTTTATTACAAGCTACGCATGGGTCTGGCTCACTAGGATTTGCCAAGAAGACTTGTCTTATGAAACTCAAGGTATATTTTATTATGCCATTTTATGTCCTTTTTTTTTTTTTTAACTTTTGTGGAAAGTGATATGTTGAATCAAGTGTAAGCTGAGTTTTTCAGACAACTGAAGTAGCTACATCGTGAATGTTATTTTGTTATTAAAGGGTTTTTACTCAATGCTTTGTGCCAGTGGATGTCCTTTCCTTGGAGACACAGAACTATGGAATTCCCTCAGCTTGGCCTGGATTTCACATCTGCTGTCATGGGGGAACACGGGCCCAGACTGGGAAATCAAGGTCATAGTAGATTTGGGCACTAGGAAGAGATCTGCCTGAGTGTCACTTTAAAGAGAGCTGGGCCCAAGCTCACTAACCTTACTCTCTCTCTCTCGACCTCCAGCACTTCTCTGAGATCCCTTGGTCTTGAGCCCATGCCAGCATGAAAACAGACCCCAATTTGTACAGGAAAGGGAAGGAAGAAAAAATAGCAATCCCAAATCTTCGGTGGCTCTCCAGGCTCTCATCTCTCCCCAAGCTGGCCTCTATCAGACAGGACAATGGGTGCGCCAACTGGTTGGCTTAACCATCTTGACTACTGTAAAGCATCCAGGTCTCCACAATCCAGTGGAGGCTCTTTCAAACCAGAATCCCCCTTACTACTCTTCCTCTGCACCCTGGTAATTTAGCTATTTTATCTATACCTTTGTATACAGTTATTGAGAAAACAAAAATATTAATAGGTTTTCTGCCATCTTGTTTCTAATTTGTATTTTAGCTATTCCCAGGTCTTTGATCAGGAAGGATACCAGAAGGAAAAGGAGACCCCCACCTCCTCTCTGATCCTTGCTCTTCTCTGAGGGAGAGGGGCAATGTACATCGCCCATGGTATTGATCTTTTGTGGGGGATAGGCTGAGTCAACCAAGAACAGGGCCTATCTCTTCTGGAAAGTCCTACTTAAAAAAAGAACGTGGGGTTTCCCCCATCTTCCTTGCTTTGACTCAACTTGGCATTTAGCTCAAGAGTTAGTTTGCTCTCTAGGAAAGTTTTTTCAGATTATGACTACCTAAAAAGAAGGTGAAGTAACTTTCAGATGACGACTACCTACGAAGAATGTGAAGGTTTTTTTTTTTTTTTTTTCAGATTATGTCTACCTAGGAATAAAATTTTTTCAGATTATGCTTCCTAGGAAAAAAGGTGAAGTATTCAAAGACTAGCTATTGGGTCGGTAGTTATACCATTAACAGATATTGCCTTGAAGGCAGAATATCATTTCCTTTCTTTGCTAGGTTATTTGGTGTCTAAATGGTGTCAGCAAACTTTTTACCATGCGAGGTTGTAAGACATCTGCCCAATTGGAATTCCTGAAACAGGAAGGCCACTCTCACACTAAAAAAATCATAAAGAATGTCCAAGTTTGGCAGGTAGGGACTGGGGTGATGTGGTCATAGTATTGGCATTGGTTTTTCTTTTAATCCATATCTCCAACCACCAGATCATATCCGCCCCCCCCCCCCAATCCTAGGACAGTTCAGGCCTTTCTCCCCTAGCCTAGGATGCCAAACAATTTTATGGACAGATATCATTAGGAATTACAATTAGTTCTCTTCTCCATTCTTTGCTTTTCTCCCAGAAGGTGTTTTCCTGGACTGCAGAGAAAGAGCGTGGCCGATTTTTTCCATCTTTCCTATTCTAATATCTCTATCCAAATTAATATTTTATTAGTACAGTTAGTACTAATTAGTAGATTCTTTCTTGGTCAATGAATCCTTAGTAGAGAAACTATCCTTCCACCAAAGTGAGTGACAAGACGTTCTAGGATCTTTTCTTTCATGGGCTTTTGTTCTCAGCATTGAGTGAGTCCTAGCTATTTTCTCCCTTTAGGCCCTGACCTCAAATGTTGATTCAGGGGATTAAAACACCTTTTAATTTCACATGCTGGCTTGTGGGGCTTGAATCCTTCCTTGCAATCCATTGGTTGTCTTATGGTTTAAAAGGTGACTAAGATTAAGAGAAGGGAGGAAGAGGAAAAGAGAGAAGGATCTGCCCCAGCTCTATTTAAAGTTTTAAAATGTAAGGAAGAGACTTATGAAGCCATGGGGAAAATGGCTGTAGAGTGGCTAATACCCCCTGTACTCATTCAGAACCCATGCTCTGCCACATGGCTTCTAGCTTAGCTCTTCTAGAAACCTAGCCCTGTAGTAGAAACTCAACTACCTTTCACAGGTCTCTGTCCAGATTCCAAAGGGACAAGAGATCAAAGAGTCACATGCACATCTCTTGTTCTATTTCTTGGTTTTTCAGATATTTTCTCCAAGAAAATCACAGAGGAAAGCTTTAAACTTTATTTTTAGTCAGTCCCTTTGACATCACCTCTTATACTGAAAATCAGGAAAACACCCCCGCTAAAATTTTCACTCCCTTCCATTTTGAAAAAGAAAACCCACACGCTAGTTAATCCACATTCTTCTTTTCTTCCACCCCAAGCTGTAGTTCCAAAGCATTTTCTAACACAGATTTCGCCCCATCTCAGACATGTTAAGTCAGACTGTGCTGAAAGATATCCCAGGGATGGTCAACAGGGTATATGTTCAGTGACCGCCCTGAAATCCTGATGGGGATGAGGATCACACACCATTATCAAGGGGCTGCTCACCCCTTGATAAGCTCCCAGTCCTTTGCAAGATTTCTTTGAGTGTTAATTGCATTTTTCAATTTTGCTCCTTTCCTACCCTGATGTTTTGTCCACAACATTGCTTACACTGGATTCTTTCTATTTTTATTCTTATCATTAAATGGTAGTGCTGTAAATTCTGCAATTAATGTCAAATAAACTGCTTTCATCCATTGACCATGGCTCAGTTGGCTTCTTTCTCTTTTCATGGAAAGGATTAAGCATCCTTCTCCTATTGCCTCCCCTTGTAGTTTCCTAAAGAACAGTAAAGTTGCTCGGCTTAGTAGGATTGCAACTTCATGACCTCTCACAGGATGCGAGGCACATTTTATAATCAACAAATCTGTCAACCATGTTATCAACCACAAAAGGTTAGGAATACCTTGTAAAGACTGAATTATTCTTAACCCATTAAAACATTAGAGATGACCTAGCCTAAATTTGTCCTTGTACAGATTCCTTATGAGGTCACATGTGGTGACTCAAAAAGGGTATCACTTTACTGTCACTATATAGAATATGAAACAAATGAAAACAAACACACACATCTGGGGCCAGAGACCTTGTGTGGAATTTAGGCTCTGCTGTAAATTATATAGTTTTCAGCAAGTCCCTTAAGCTCTCTGGGCTTCAATCTCTCCAACAAGGTTAAGGTTAGGATAGGTTATATCTGAAGTCCTTTACATCTCTTGTTAAAATTTTTTAAGATATTTATAATTTCCTGTAGGTCATATCTTTTTTTTTTAAGATTTTATTTATTTATTTGACAAATCACAAGTAGGCAGAGAGGCAGGCAGAGAGAGGAAGGGAAGCAACCTCCCTGCTGAGCAGAGAGCCCGACGCAGGGCTCGATCCCAGGACCCTGGGACCATGACCTGAGCTGAAAGCAGAGGCTTTAACCCACTGAGCCACCCAGGTGCCCCCTGTAGGTCATATCTTGACTCATTATTTTTTTTAAAGTTAATGAGTTAAAGAGTTCTTTTATTCATTTTAAATTTAAGTATCCCCAAGCTGCAAAGGAGTTCCATTAGGTAAACCTTTGCCCTAAAGTAGAAGACCCACCTAAAACCCAGCCCAGAAAGCACGAAGTGCCTTATCTAGGCTAATGGTTTCAAATTCTGGATCTACGTTAGAATCACCTAGAGAGCTTTTAAAATATACTAAACTTAGGTTCATCACCGACCAATCAAATTTGAAAGGACCCCAACCATTTATGTATCATTAACTTTTGTTATATAATGAACCACTGTAAAACATAGTGACTTAAAGAAACAAACGTGTTCAAACACACACACACACACACACCCATGTTACAGGTCACAGTTCTGTTGGTTGTCAATTTGGACTGGTCTCAAGTGAGTGGTTCTTCTGGTCTTGTCTGGCTCATGTATCCACATGTCAGCTCCCCAGGGGGACTGGCTGGTCTAGGATGGTATTTCTTTGGACCCCTTATGGCCTGGGAATGGAATTGGCATAATTGCTTCTGTCCTATCCTACTGACCCAAGAAAACAAGAATCTGCCAGCCCAGATTCACAGGGAGAAGAATGGAAGGAGACTCTAACCTTTGATGGGAAGAGGTGCACAATCACATTGCCAAAGGAGGAGTGAAATAATGCAGCCCTTTTTTTGCAATCTGCTATAATCTACATGTTTTAAAGTTCTCCTAGAGAGTCCAATGTCCAGGCAAACTTGTAAAATACTACTGTAAAGCCTACTCTGTCTCTGTTTTTTTCCACAACCCCAACCCTAGTCTGTGCCAACTTTTTCAAATACCTTGGACTCATTTAATGAAAAAACTATTGATAATTTCCAAACTCACAGTGTAAGTATCACTTATAGGCTGACTTTATATAATTGAAAAAATCTGCTACAGACCAAATGATTTAGACACTTACTTTCTTGGCAGTTGAGCTCCTAGCCTCAGCTCTTGGTGTCTGCTCACCAAACCGTTCATTCCTTGTGGAGAGCTGGTGGGAAGCACTGGAAAGGCATGGACTTCTTCCTGCTAGAACACTCGGGAGGAATTTGGGGCTTCCCCAGCCACAGGCAAGGAACAGCCCTGGGCCTAGCACGACCTTGGGGCTAATCATGGAGATCTTGAAATAGCACGGCCTTTGGCTCTCAGATGGAATCCCTCTTATCTGCTATTGGCATCTTTTGTCCCCATATGGCTTACCCTTATTTATTCAGGCTACTGGACAGAGAAAACCATCTTAGAGAATAAACATGCTAGGCTAAGTCTAAACTAAACGATCTCCAAAATCTCTTCCACCTCTGATATCTGCTGCCTCAAATAATCCATCAGTGTTACGCAATAGCTAAAGCTGGAAAATTTCAAGGATAAGAGACCTCTGGTCTCACTTTACCCTTGTCAGGATAGCAGAAACAAAAGAAATTCATAGTCTAGGTGGACCCTTTGAATGGCCCTTTGAATTGGGCTCATTGAGGAAAATACTTTTTCATGAGGCCATCTGTCAAGCTTTTGGTTAAAGCCATTTGATGGGATGGGGTATCCATAAGTCAAAATACCCAAAATTATTAGCCACAGTCCTGACAAATCCCCTCTCTTACTCTTATCTGCTTCCTGGACTCTTCCCTCCTTAAATGGGTCTATTTTTAAGTGGGGCAGGGGGAGTACTTGTGAAAGGAAAATAAAAAGCAGGAATAAACAAATCCCTGTATACCCACCAAACACAAGGAAACAGTGGTCGGTCCACAACTTCTCATGGACAACAATTATTTCTGGAAGGTGCTAATAATGGTGGTAGCCCACGCTAGAAGCACTCATCCTGCTGTCACCTCCACAACCCTCCCTCCTTGCACAGCACAGCAACCCCATGCAGCAGGCTGGGGCAGGGCTCCTCATGGCCCTCTCACAAATAGTAGAGTGGGGATGTAGCAATATACAAAAGGAGGAAGCAGCAGAACCAGCCTTCAGACCTAGACCTCAGAGTTGATCTCCCTGTACCTACCTAGTCATTCAGTGTTGCATCACAAGGACCTGGAGATTAGTGTGGCATGCTTTCTCTGGGCTGATAAAACATTGACCATAAAGTCACTACTACTCTATAGTCATCTCTGCTAGATTCCAAATGAGTGGCATAAACAATTTTTTTTTTAATGCCAAGAATTCAGAAGTGGGGACCACTCTAATCTGGGTTGATCAAAAAAAAAAAAAAAAGGCTTCTCTCACCTCCTGTAGATTTCTAAATATTACATTTTATTAACAAGCTCAACCAAGCACAGCTCAAGCATGGCCAAGAAATCTAGATTTGGGGAGAAGAGATGACATGCCTCCCCCTGCGTAACTAACCTCCAATGTATAGTATTCTCTTCAGACAATTAATATTTAGATCTCTGAATCAGGCTTTTATTTTTACCTCTAGTTCTGATTTGGGAGGGAAACCAAGATTTTGAGTCAGAAGATTTGAATTCATGCCCTAGGTCTACCACTTACCAATATGTTGAAGTCACTTAAATTCTCTGATCTTCAGTTTTCCCATATATTGGGAATAAGAATATAACAGTGTGTTACGGCCCTGCCTAGTTCACAAAGTTATTGGAAATATTAGGCAATGGGGTACATATGGATATGTGCTATTAAAGATAGCTATCATTTCACAAAAAAACAATACCAACAACAAACAAACAAACAAACACAACAAAACGAAGTCTGAGGCTCAGAGAGGTTAGGTGATTTGTCCCAGGTAACACTAGTGGAACCGGGATTTGAGCCCAGGATTGTCAGTTTTCAACGTCCACGTGAAAGTCCCTATTGAAACATGGATTCCCCAAGGGAAAGGTGAGGCATGTTTTGGTACTTGCAGCAAAGCCCACCACATCATAAAGCATTAATTAACAATTAGCCCTGACAATAGAAATGTAACCAGTGGAAGAGTAAACTCACTTGTTTTACCATGCAAAGACTATTTATAAAAATTGTCATGAATTGATTAAGCCAATTTGGTCACGCACAACATTTAGGTTCTTTCTGGTGGCTTTGACACAGGCAAAAGTTACCTACTTCCCCAAAACTCCCTGTCAGATTTTACAGAAAGTGAGCCTAAGACCAAACACTGCCACACACAGAATTAAACAAATTCTATTGAGCAAATTAGTCACTACCCTAGGCATACTACCTGCTCTATGACCTCAATGAAGCCCAAGTTCTCTGTCCTGTAGGGAGCTCTAAACATACCCTACGCAGACCCAGCAACATTCCAGAAGCAGGTTATTGTTAGCCCTTGGGCAGCATCAGACAAGAAGCAACTTCCAAAACCAAAGTTGAAACATAAGGTCTCTTAGGGATCAGACCCCCTAGATTTTCCCCAGCTGTAGGCTAAAGGTTTCCCTGGATTCTGACACCTTATGCCTGCAGGACAGGGTGTGAGGGGTTCTCCAACCCACTGTCTTAAATACCTTCCATCTTACCTAACACCAAAATCCTTTTGTCACATTTCTCACGATAATGGATAGTTTACTATTTTCACCACTAAAACTCTGCTTCTGTACATAAAAATTAATTAGGGGGTATAGCTCAGTGGTAGAGCATTTGACTGCATAAAAATTAATTAATTAGTTAGTTAATTAATTAATAAAATAAAACTCCACTTCTGCGTACAGTATGCTAATTAGCCACACTGGGTGTTGACTGGGATGTGGACAGCTGAAGTACTGGTGTGAGTGGGGTCTGCCCCGGAGTGAGACCTTTCAGAAACGATGTCCACTGACCACCCAAGGTTGCACACCCTTCATTAAAACAACTTACTGCCCCCAGATGGAAGCAAAAACAAACTGACACAAATTACACCAAACTATCTCTGCTAACATCTGCTAAAATAAGTCACAGTCATGGGACGCCTGGGTGGCTCAGTTGGCTAGGTGTCTGACTCTGATCATAGCTCAGGTTATGGCCATAGGGTCATGAGATCGAGCCCAGCGTCAGGCTCTGTGCTCAGTGTGGAGTCTGCTTGTCCCTCTCCCTCTGCTCCCCTCTGCGCCCCCCCGATCTTTCTCTCAAATAAATAAATAAATGCAGTCTTAAAAAAAAGTCACTGTCATTACAGTAAAAGTTTGTGTTTTATCCACATCCTCTGTTAGAAAAGATTGAATAGCATTTATTAATTTCAATATAAATAGTAACATTTTACACTGCATTTATTTTTATTCATCTCATTTTTCTCTACAGCCTATAGGGCAGGTCTTATTATTCCCAATGAATAATTAAGTACTAAGAGTTTAAATTACCTTCTTCACACTCATCTAATAACAGCTTAGGAGGATGGATATTTACTATGTGCTGGACATTGTGCTAAACTCTTCACATGGTTTATCTCGTCTTATTCTCTCAACTACTATACTACTATACTTCGAACTACTACAGTTCGAAGGAACTGGTGGTCAGAGATGAAGTAACTTGCTGCAGGTCACTACCAAGCAGCCTGACTCCAAGGCGAAGTTCTTATTTCCGTAGTTTCCTTCAGTTCCCATGGAGCTTAGACTAGCTCTCACAGCCGGGACTCCCTGTTCTTTGAATAGGAAATCCTGATTATTAAGGAACAGACATGGGTAGAAGAGAAGGTAAACATTTCAAATGTTCTTCCAACATCTCCATACAATGTGCTCACAGCCTGATGCCGTAGTTTAGGGCCACTAGGAACTGGCTCCCTTTTCCGAGTCTTCATTTCGCCCTTGGGGAACTCCATCCACGACATGCTCCTGGAACTCTAGGGAGCTGACACCTAAGATTTGGGACTTCTCAACCACAGAGAAGCATACAGAGTGGGAGTAAGAATTCACTGTCGGCTGTGTGTACTCAAAGTGTCCACAAAAGTGAATTTTAATTCAATTTTTTAAGGTCTTATTTATTTATTTAATTGACAGAGAGAGAGACACACACACACAGTGAGAGAGGAAACACAAGCAGGGGGAGTGGGAGAGGGAAAAGCAGGCTTCCTGCAGAGCAGAGAGCCCGATGAGGGGCTCCATCCCAGGACCCTGGGACCATGACCTGCGCCAAAGCCAGATGCTTAGTGACTGAGCCATCCAGGCACCCCTAATTTAATTATTTTAAAGATGTATTTATTTATGAGAGAGAGAAAGAGCAAGAGTGTACACATGTGAGTGGGGAGAGGGCAGAAGGAGAGGGAGAATCTCGAGCAGACTCCCCATTGAGCACAGAGTCCAATGTAGGGCTCAATCTCATGACCTTGAGATCATGACCTGAGCTGAAATCAAGAGTTAGACATTCAACCAGCTGAGCCACCCAGGCATCCCAAGAATGAATCTTTAAAGGATGCTAATAGAACTGCAAAATTGAAACCACAAAGAAAGCAGCCAGTATTGGTATAAGCAGTGGCTACAAATACCTCTCCTTATGGAACTGTTTTTGAATAACCACGTCTGAGCGCTAAATGATCCTCACCGTCTTTGTCATTGTTATTGTCACATTACCTTCATTTCCACCGCTCCGGCTGGATTTTCAGACCAATAAAAAATCCTCCTGTCTTCTCCTAAACTCAGAACTAATTGAGAAATGAGACACAGAAATGAAGGTCTTTTTTTTTTAAAATCCGTTTTATAGGTAGAGCTGAACTGGAGAACATGCATTATATTTGTGATCAACGGTGTTTCCTAATATAATCCTCCTGCACTGAACCTTTCTCCCAAACCGCCAGCCAACTTTTCCCTCTTCTCCATCCTGTTTTCTTTGCCCCTCCCAGTGGCTGCTCCCAAGAGCACTTCCTGGTAAACCTGTGGACCTTGGAGTCTCAGGGTCTTCCTCCCAGAGAACCTAACCCAACACACCTACGGATATGCCTTCCTCCACTCCACTCTCCCCTCCCCTAACAAAAGCAGACACTAACTCGGGGAGGAGGAAGGAAAAGGGAAGAAATCTACAAGACAACTAGTTCCTACAGCAGATTGTTTGAACAGTAAGAGACAGAGCTAGTATTAAATGATAAAACTAAGTTCCTGACCTATTCCCCCAAAGCACCTGAATAGGGCTCTTGAAGATCAGAGATTAAAAAAAAAAAAAAATTAAGAGGCTCTATCCTCTTTAAATATCTAAGACATAAGCCAAACTAACACTGTGACTCAGTGACACAAGAAGTGGGATCCAAATTGGACAAAGGCTGAAGGCTCTGGGTGCTTGAGTCCACCCGGGAGTATGGGAGGCTGTGCTGGAAGCCAGATGTCCCCCAAAAGGAGAACACAGCCATCCCCAGACTGTGTTGGGGATGGACACAGGGTATGAACCGACTTGAAGATAGAAAGTTGGGAAGTTGTTGCTATTCCTGAGCATATCTTATAAAACTAGTATCTTTCCAAGGATATTTTCATTAGCACAATGTTTATGATGATAACAAGCAGATGTTAAAAATAGGGTGGAAGCAAATCATGGAACAAGAGACACCACCATCAAAGGAGGTAGCCCCTTTTTTCCACGCTCATGCCCCCAATTATAATGGCTCAGGTCACCCCAACCTGCTTAGCCTAGCTCCCTCCCCACCCTGCTGTTGGAATATGGCTGGTCATCTGGGACTGAAGATTTGGGGTTTGAATTAGTATTCTTTGGCTGCATAAAAATTAGGACAAACTCAGCAACTTAAAACAACAATCACTTATTATCTCTGTAGTCCAGAGGTATATTGGCAGGACCATGCTCCCTTGGAAGGTGCTAGGAAAGGACCTGTCCCTGGCTCATCTCTTAACTTCTGGTGGTTTTCTGGCAATCTTTCATCTTCCTTGGTTTGTAGACACACATGGCTCCAATCTCTACCTTCACGTGTTGACAGGATGTCCTCTCTGTGTGTATGGATCCAAAATTCCCCCTTTTTTAAGGACACCAGGAATACTGCCTTAGGGACCTCCCCTATTCCTGTATGACCTGATCTTAACTAATTGCATTTGCAATGACCTTATTTCCCTATGACGTCACAGTCAAAAGTACCAACACTTAAGACTTCAACATAGGAGTTTTTGGAGGATACAACTCAATCCATTAACAGTCAGTATGAGAAAGTGTGTCTGGTCACTGGACACTTGAACTTTGATCAAGACCTCTTGGTTATATAGTTAATTAATTAGTCATTTATACTTTTTCTGCTTCATTTTAGATGTTCTTATAATTTGCTCTTAATATTTTGTTGAAAGAGGATAAAGAGATAAGAGGAGAAACAAGAGGTGGGGAAGCAGGAGGAGGAAGGGGAAAGAGAAGAGAGCGAAGGAGAAAGACGGTGTGTCACTTATGATCATGCTGTAGGGCCTGGAATTGGCAAGTAAGGGCTTGGGTTCTATCGCCTTTTTTTCCAGAGGTGTATCAAGGGTGGCTGTGTCCCCAAAACTGTCTTCAACGTTACTCCAACCCCAATATCCAAGATCAAGATCACCCATACGGATTAAATCTTATGACATATGTTTGTAAACCTTAAATTTCACAAGATCTAAAATACTCTTCCAGTGGATTTTATGGCAAAGGAAGGTTGACAAGGAACATCAAAGTCCTCTACCCTCCCCCACACACTGGCCTATCTACAATTAGGGACATTCCTTTTCTAGAAAAATTGCCCAAGCTGAAATATCAATGTTCTCTAAGTTCTGCTGTGAGGTCAATTCCAGAGCCATGGGCAGCTTCCAAAACCATTTTCTGCCCACAAGTACTCATGACCGCCCACCACCGCTCAACTGCCTCTCTCCTGGCTGGACCTAAGCTTGCTCAGCATCTTCCAGCAAGTCCAGCAGAGAGGAAAGGAGATCAAGAGTGTAGGTCTTGTGATGCTTCAAGTCCACAGGGAGAGCAGAGCAGAAGAGAAGAAATGGGGGGACCCAAAGAGAGATTTCTACCCCAGGAGAAGTTCCTCCACCCATGAATGTGCTACCATCCATTTTGGCAGGCCGCGGTGTACCTCCTTTTATTAAACATGTTTTCTTAACTTCTATGGTAATTTTAGTTTGCAGGGTGTTTCCTTTTTCCAAAAACAGCTTCAAGTATAAATCAAGAGGAACCATCTAGAGAAATAGAAGCACATCAGAGACCAGACTCTTCTTAAAGGTGTTGGTGCTCCTCTGTGATATTACTCATGCTTAAGTCATTCAGCTTGCCCATGAGATGTGGGGATCAATAAAGTGATATAACCTCAAATGATAGATGCCTACCAGTGATACATGAGCAACGAGTCTTTAAAGTAGGCAACTTTTAAAGAAGGTTCAAAAACATTCCACCCTGAAGATGGCCATCTTCAATGTCCTGAAGCTGAAGTCCCTTCCTGCAGAGTTAGTGAGTGGCAGACAACGGGCTCCAGTCATCAGGCAGATGGGACAAAGCAGCCCAGAAGACCATCTAGGGGTGTCAGAGGGCCTGGCCAGACAGCAGAGAGCCCCCAGAAGGGGACTGTGCTCCCAATAGCTGTGCTTTGAGGGCCAAATGTTCTCAGAGGTGGGTAGAGACAAAAACTTTTTAAAAATAATAGCTCCTTCTGGTCAGAAAAAGGATTTTACAAAAACTCCAAGTCACTTTCTAGTGAGTTTTGCCCTCTCAAAATAAGGGATAACCACTAGGCTACCCTTTTAATCCACTCCCATGTGTCTTTAGGCAACTGAGCTGATCCTGTTAGACATCCCATAGGCGTCCAGGTCAGAAGCAGAACACCTGCTCTCTGCCAGGTACTGGGCTCCATGTTCAATAAGCAAAAACTCATACCCATAAACCACCACAGTGCTCCTAGCACATGAAAGAAATAGATGACTACCATTATTCAACATCTTCATCACCATGATTATTAGATCCTAAAGATCCAGAAATAAATAAGACAAAGTCCTTGCTTCTAGACAGCTGGCAGGTAGCATGGAGATATTTAATAAATCATTAAGCCAAGGAGCATGTAGAGTAATAACTGCAAGGAACAGTAAGTGCAGTGGCAGAAACAGAGCGCCAGAAGAGATACGACATTGTGGGCTCCTGAAACTGAGTTTCGGAAGTGGAGAAGAGCTCTTGGAGAGGACGCTAGGGTCCTGTGGTAGACTGGAACTGTGCCTGCTTAGATCCTTATTCCAGAATTTCCTTACCTGCCTAATTCTGGGTTAACTGAGCCATAAGAGATATTTTGCAGAAGTAAAGCAGTGCTCCCCACATCTTTTCTGCTAAAAGTAAGAAGGTTGGTGCAGGGCTCCAGCACTGCTGCAGATCAAACATGGGGTCACCGATCTGCTGATTCTCCTTGTTTGTAGGGGGCAGATGCCCATCCTGTCACTCCTGTCCCACATCTTCCTTCGGCTGCTCTAAATGGACTAGGCTCCATGGTGAAGGGCATCAGCTTTTCCCCCATCTTCGTCAGGGAGGTCGGTCTGGAGACAGGGACAGAGGCGGATTCCAGCTCACCCCGTGGGTTCCAGCTTGTTCTTGCTCCCCGCACCTCACACAGCCTCTTCTTTGGTTGTAGTTTTGATGTCATATATAAGAAACCGTTCCCTAGACCAAGGTCATAAAGATTTACACCTATGTTTTCTTCTTCTAAGTTTTTTTTTTTTTTTTAAAGATTATTTATTTATTTATTTGACAGAGAGAGAGAGATCACAAGTAGGCAGAGAGGCAGGCAGAGAGAGACGGGAGAAGCAGGCTCCCCGCCGAGCCGAGAACCCCATGAGGGGCTCAATCCCAGGACCCCGAGATCATGACCTGAGCCGAAGGCAGAGGCTTCACCCACTGAGCCACCCAGGTACTCCGTCTTCTAAGTTTTATAGTTTTAGCTCTTTTGTGCAGGTCTTTGATCTGCTTTGAGTTCATTTTTGCATGTGGAGTGAGGCAGGGGTCCAGCTTTACTGCTTTTCATATTCTTCCGGCACCATTTGTTGAAAAGTATACCCTTTATGGGGATAAGCTCTCTTGACAGCTGCCTTACCTCACATTCTCACCATCAACGCGTGCAGTTTCCAGTTTCTCAACACCCTTCTCGACATTTGTTATTGTCTGTCTCTTCGATCATAGCCATCCTACGTGAAGTCACGTCTCATTCTGGTTTTGATTAGCAATTCCTTAATGACCAAGAATGCTGAGCACCTTCTCGTGGGGACATTAATTTTTTAAATAAACTTTACTTTTTTAAAAAAATTGTTTATTTATTTGACAGAGAGAGACACAGCGAGAGAGGGAACGCAAGCAAGTGACGTGGGAGAGGGAGAAGCAGGCTTCCGGCCAAGCAGGGAGCCCGATATGGGGCTCCATCCCAGGACCCTGGGATCATGATCCAAGCCAAAGGCAGACCCTTAATGACTGAGCCACCCAGGCGCCCCTAAACTTTATTTTTTTAGAAGAGTTTCAGATTCACAGAGTAATTGCCAAGGTAGTCCTGAGCGTTTGTTTCCCTATACCTCATAACCAGGTTCCCCTCTTACTAACACCATTTGCTACAATGAATGCTTCGATAATGGCACATTATTCTTAATTAAAGCCCATATCTTATTCAGATTTTCTTAGTTCTTGTCTAATATCCTTTTTCCTTCCTTCAGGATACCATTACATTTAGGCGTTGTGTCTCTTTAAGCCCCTCTAAGCTGAGACAGTTTCTCAGATTTTCCTTATTTTTGATGTTGACAGTTTTGAGGAGTACCGGCCACGAATTTCATAGGGATTTCTCTGGTGTTTCCTTTATGATTCGACCAGGATTAAGGGTTTGGGGGAGGAAGATCACAGAAGGAAGGTGCCATCTTCCACCCTCCTCACATCAAATCAAGGGTTTATATGGTCCCTGAACCCCCCCCTCCCCCGGCCCCGCTGGTCACGGCAGACACCCTCCACCCCCCACACCCCCGCCACTCCCCGCTGCCAGGCAGTGTTATCAGGTTTCCCCTCTGGGAAGCTGCTTTCTTCCCCCCTTCTATGCCATCCTCTTTGGAAGGCAGTCACTCCAGGCAGCCACACTGAAGGAACCAGGTGTCTTTCTTTGTATCCACTCCCTACTCCTGGTTTCCCAGATTTTCAGAATTGCCAGCTCAGCTCAAGCCTAGCCCAAGGCTAGGAGCCAGCCACCCAGGAGAAGCTCTGCTCCCTTCCACCGGAGAGGAGCAGCCCTGTGGTGTTGAATAGTTCACCAGTCGCTCTCCATCTCCTGCAGGCAGCCGTCCCAGAGTTCCCAGCAAAGTTCCAGTCCTAGCAGTTCCGCACAGCATTTTCTAAATATGCTTTAGTCCCCAACGCAGGAAAAGACAAACAAGCAAACAGAAAACAGTCATCGGATCAATAGCATGCACCCGCGCGCACACACACACACACACACACACACACTCACACACAGTATGTATGCAGAGCGGGCCTTCCGCAAAACTCTGAAGCACACGCAGCTGAGCCTCGATGTCCCTTCATTGCTCTTTCAGGCTCTTCCCAGAGGCCTGCGGGTCCCCATCCTGACTGCCACACCCAGGCCTGACCCCAGTGGCCCTTGATCTCTCGGCAGTCCCCCGCCTCCTGAGCCAGGACTCCATCACAAACCCATTAGTAGTTCAGCTTGCAAAACTAGCCAGGCCGGAAGGGTGAATGGAAACAGGAAACCTTCTCCAGGGGTGGAAAGAGGCTATTTACCTGGCCTTTTTGGAGACCTTTGAAAGTTACCGACCTCTGTGCTTCCAGCCTGTAGAAAACACAGGCATCACCTGGCGGTGAGAAATGGATTCTG